>NC_133771.1:177067892-177176361 GCF_003597395.2 Chelonoidis abingdonii
GGAAATTCCACCACCTCCCCAAGTAACCCATTCCAGTGCTTCACCACCCTCCTAGTGAAATAGTTTTTCCTAATATCCAGTCTGGACCTCCCACACTGCAACTTGAGACCATTGCTTCTTGTTCTGTCATCTGCCACCACTGAGAACAGCCTAGCTCCATCTTCTTTGGAACCCCCCTTCAGGTGGTTGAAGATTATCAAATCCGCCCTCACTCTTCTCTTCTGCAGACTAAATGACCCCAGTTCCCTCTGCCTGTCCTCGTATGTCATGTGCCCCAGCCCCCTAATCATTTTTGTTGCCCTCTGCTGGACTCTCTCCAGTTTGTCCACATCTCTTCTGTAGTGAAGGGATCAAAACTGGACACAGTACTCCAGGTGTGGCCTCACCAGTGCTGAAGAGAGGGGAATAATCACTTCCCTCGATCTGCTGGCAATAATCCTACTAATAGAGCCCAATATTCCGTTGGCCTTCTTGGCAGCAATGGCACACTGCTGACTCGTACCCAGCTTCTCATTGACTGTAATCTCCAGGTCCTTTTCTGCAGAACTGCTGCTTAGCCAGTCGGTCCCCACCCTGTAGTGGTGCATGGGATTCTTCCTTCCTAAGCGCAGGACTCTGCCCTTGTCCTTGTTAAACCTCATTAAATTTCTTTTGGCCCAATCTTCCAATTTGTCTAGGTCACTCTGGACCCTGTCCCTACCCTCCAGCATATCTATCCCTACCCTCCAGTGTATTGGAATGTATGCAAGATTTCGAGTGAAAAACATTCTCTTCTTCCCTGAAATTCCATTTTACATAGGTGGGCGTCCCAATTTTTTCACAATCTGGACCACATCTTAACAGGGAGCTTATTTCAGGAGCCATAACTGGCACTAACTGGCAACCTTATTTGCACTGCCATTGCTTGTGCTATATCTGTTTTGTGAATAAATAGACAACTTCAGTCTCCAGGACTTTCAATCTGGCACCTCTGACCAGCCTTAAATTCACACTACATCTTAATGTGCAGTGGCGGGGGGGCGGGAGTCACCCTTTTGCGTTATAATTAAGGCTACATGTATGTCACGGAGGTCACAGAAGTTATGGAATTTGTGACTTCCAGAGACCGCTGTGATATTGGGGCCCTGGAGCTCCCCAGCACGTTCAGGGGGTGGGGGATCCCTTCCCAGCACGTTCAGAGGCGAGTGGTCCCCCCGCAGCCTGTGGGCAGGGATGGGAGGCCACAACTTGCTGTTGCTGAGTGCAGTCGGGCACGGTGCTGAACCCTCCTCCCTCCCCATTTTGACAGGGATGTTTTTAGTAAAAGTCAGGGACAGGTCATGTCTTCTGTGAATTTCTTTTCATTGCCCGTGACCTGTCCCTTACTTTTGTCATCGATAGTTTTAGTAAAATTGTAGGCTTAATTTTAATCCCCAATTAGGGTGGTTATATTTACTGTTAGTGATGTCTTCCAAATGCAACTATTTATTGTCCTTCTTTTTCTGCATTTACAGTAACTGGGGCAAGCCAATTTAAGCATTTATGTAGCTACCTTTCCCTGCCAAATAACCTCATTTGCCTTTTTCAAGAAAATGGCAAAATTATGAACACATTAGTAGAAAGGTATGAAATTTTTTTCTTTAATTCCAACATAAAGTATGCTGCACCAGAAATTAGTGTATTTTCCCAGTAATACATATATTTGGAAGTGAAAGATGAATGTATTTTATAAATTGCCTGTAAAATACAGAAGTTTTTGGAAGAAGTTTGTTGTGATGGAAAGTATATTAAATAGAACTATATTTTTTACTTGTTAGAAGTTGTTGTTGTTCCTCTATAGTACTGTCTAATGAAGGCTAAAAGGCATCTTTTTTTCTGTTGAAGTTGGTGTAGTGACAATGAAGTAAAAAGGTACCTGGAAGGCAAAAGACAAGCCATAAGGTGAGTATGGAGAGAGTTTAGGATGGAGGTGAAAAGTAATTTATTTATTTACACCTCACCCCACCTCCAGTAACTAAATGGAGCAATTTTTCCTGTACTTGGTCTACCAGTAAAGTACCTTACAGAAATACAGCTTCAGAATGCAATTCAGAAGCATAGCTAGAGGAAGAACCAAGATATATTTAATTATTTATAGGGAGAGTAAAATATTGTTTAAATTCAGAAATTTTTGTGAATCCAGAATGGATCATTATAATCCGTCTCATTTAGCTTCCTGCATAACACTCAGGCCATAGAATTTCATTCAGAAGTTCCTGAATCAAGCCCATAACTACTGGTTGAACTCGAGCATATCAGTTTGATTTAATTAAAAAACCTCCAACTAATACGTAAAATTGTTTTTAAACTGTCTGCTCTAAGAAACAAAACTTTTTTTACTTTGAAATCAGGTAGACATTTGAAAGCAAAATTGTCTGGTGTGTTAAATGTATTTCTACTCATAAAACAAGTAAATGAAGCTCGGGATGTTTTTAATGCCTAGTAGTTTTAAAGAAGATTGTTGATTTACTCAGAATGGAGGCTAAATATTGGTACCTCACTATTCAAGCAATTTAACACGCAAACAAACAGTAAAACTCTATCATGAAAACGTATTTTTACACTTAAGTTCCATATAAAATGATTTTTCTTCTTAAACCTGTACATAAAAATGCTGGATTAATACCCAGGTGTGACAAAAATCAGTACATTATTTATTCAGTCAGTTGATTAAATGATAGACTACCAGTTTTAAAATGAAGATAATTGCAAGTTATAATTTTCTAATTGAGTAGTTGAAAGGTTTTTTGTGTTCTTGTTTTTTTCGTTCGTTTTGTTTTTATTTGACTGTTAGGAATATTTTTTTACATCTGTTTCTGTTGTTCATCCTTTACTATTCATGAACAGATAAGCAGGTTACAGATGGTTAATCCGGTGGTAGGTCTTTTATCTCTCAGCATGTCACAGTGCACTGCTTCTTGTACAACCTTGAACTTAGATCGCACAACGTCATAGACTGTCTTATTGTTTCTGAAGATATTAACATTATTAAAACTTACATTGTATAGACCAGTGGTTTTCAATCTATTTACCATTGTGGGCTGCATATGCAGCTCTCTCTGGGTTATGTGGGCCATATATATATACACACACACACACACACGCACACACTCTACAGTAAAAGCTGTATTATCCAGCACTTTACCAACTGGAAAGCTGTAGAAACCGGCATTTCTGATATCCATTAAAAGTCCAGTTGGCGCGGGACCAGCAGGCTCCCTACCTGGCTCTGTGTGGCTCCCTTGAAGCGGCAACATGTTCCTGCTGCTCCTAGGCAGAGGAACAGCCGGGGGCCTCCATGTGCTGCCTCCACCCCGAGCACTGACTCCTCAGCTCCCATTGGCCAAGAAATGCCTGGCCGCGCCTCCCCCTAAGAGCAGCAGGGGCATGTCACTGCTTGTGGGAAGCTGCCCAAGGTTAGCGCTGCCCAGATCTGGCACCCCAAAACCCTTCCCGTGCCCTGAGCCCCCTCTCACCCCCCACCGAGTCTGTGCCCCACACCCCCTCCCGCACCCCAACCCCTAGCCCTGAGCCCCCTCCCGCACCCAAACTCCCCTCCTCCCCAATTGGTAAGTATAATGCTTAGTTAACTAGAATTTTTGACTTAGCGGCACCCCCTAGTCCTCCCACATGCCAGATAGCAAAGCTTTTACTGTATCTGTATGGCCCTGAAAATGTCACATGGGCCACAGCTCTGTGCTGATTAGGCTGCAAATGGGCCGCAGGTTAAGAACCACTGGTGTAGAATTTTGAGGGAAAATAAAAAGGTCTTGACATCAATACTCATGATTTCCCAATTATATAAATATTCAGTGTTAAAGTGTTTGTAATGAAGAAAAAAAACACAAATTTACTCCTTGTAGCAGAAGTCTTTGAATTGGAGAGTGGCTGCTTTCAAAACAATATTAGTTGTATCAGACACTTGCATACAATATTCTGATCCCTTAGCAGGAGAAATGTTCATATAATCCTATCGTGTATCAGGATGAAACACTGTCTAAAGTATGCAAATGAAAGAATATATAATTCTAGGACTTTTCTTGAGCCATCCAGGAGAAATAACAAAAATATGACTCCATGCAAACTAAATCTAGTGTGTTTTAATTGTGGGATGTTGGATTCCTTTTTGGTTCATCAGTTTGAAGCTTATCACATCAGGCTAAAAATGGGCTGTTTAACTATTCACGTGGGCAGAGAGGAAGAAAATTAAGGTTTGTGAGTAGTGCTATGAAACAGCAAATGGAACACTATCAAGTAAGGGGTTATCTATGCGGTGAGGTAATACACTCAAGAAGGGTGTGATAGCTAAAGTGCAATAACTTGTGCATGAATTGGTTTATGTAAACTCTGCTGATGCACACTAGAAGTTCATTTGTGACCTTTAACATAGCACTGGGACTGAATGTGGTTCCTCCACTAATACTTATCAGGTAATCATATAAACTATTGCACTGATTTTATATTAAATCATAGAACATTTAAGAAAATGTGTGTTCACCGTAATTTTTATATCAAATTTCTTACCCCTATATGCCGTTTTAATGTATTGTCATAGATGTGGAGACTGGTGTAAGATATAGAAGACAACTGAGTGTTGATCACTTCCATAAGATTAGGAGTACTTGTGGCACCTTAGAGACTAACAAATTTATTTGAGCATAAGCTCTCCACAAAAGCTTATGCTCAGAAAAATTTGTTACTCTCTAAAGTGTCACAAGTACTTCTGTTCTTTTTGCTGATACAGACTAACACGGCTGCTATTCTGAAACCTTACATAAGATTGTTACTGAGGTAACACTTGGGGAAATATGAGTTTGAGGTGATTGTGTCCACTGTTTGTTAAACATGTGATTGTTTCATTTTAGCTATGCAAGAGACTCTAACAAATTAATAGACCTTCCAGATGATTACAGCTGCCTCATTAATCAAGCATCTAATTTCTCGTAAGTTTTTGTTTTATGCAGTTTTGATGGTGAGCTTTAAAAGCCATTTTTTGCTTTTGATGAATGGGAAAATCTTCTGGCATGAGAGCCTTGAAAAGATTTATTTAGAAAATCATAAAGAAAATGGCACATGTTCACTGCTGTCTTTTCCGCTAAAGTGCCTTATCTTCATTACTTGTTTCAGTGAAACATAAAGTACAGGTGTGCGTGTGTTCAGTGGGGGGAAGATTTAGAATCTGTAACTTCAGTTAACTGGAGAAGTTTCCAGAATAAATTTGAATCTATTGATTACCATTTAAAGTACTGAGCTGTAACTCCATAGTAAAGATTTAACTGTATTCACCTACCTCTATGGATGTTTGTTTGTTTTGTTTGCTTATGTAAAGGTGTCCAAAATCAGGCGGTGATAAAAGCAGAGCACCAACATTGTGCCTTGTATGTGGGACCATGCTATGTTCTCAGAGTTACTGTTGTCAAACAGAGTTAGAAGGGGAAGATGTTGGAGCCTGTACTGCACATACATATGTATGTGGTTCTGGAGTGGGTATATTTCTCAGGTAAGGACTTCATTGTATCTACATTTTTTTAATAGGGTACATGTTGTACATGGGCATGAAGTGAGTATTTCCATAAATGTGACTGTCGTTGCACTGTATGTAAGGACAATTATGTTCATAGAAAAGAAGTTAGTTAATAGTTGCACAAAAAATAGTGTGTTTTTAATCTTCATCGCACTTCAGAATTTTTAGGAGCTTTTATCTTTGATGGAATAAGATCGCTTAGACAGTCCAAAGCTGATCAGAAAAAGGATGTGTCCCATGTGTTGTGTAACATTTCAGTGGAAATGAATGAAATGATCATTGTAAACTTTCTGTTTTTCAGAAATCATGAAAATAACTTTGGTGTAAAAGTTAGCTGTAAATTAATTTCACAAGACTAAAACTGGGACAATTATTATAACCTGATGCCACATCTGTTGACACAACAGTACATGTACATTGAAGAATTAGACCACACAATTTGTTTCAGGTTTTTCATGAACATTTGTTAATGAGAAACAAAATTGATGTATTTTCTTGCAGTATTCCTAAGTAGCTTCAAAATAGATTAGATTAGTTCAGGAACGGTGATATTTATGCTGTAACAGATAAAATGTGGAACATCATTTTGTTTGAACTATTTTATTACATGGCATAGGAGGGATATAAATATTTTCAGACGGTACGTACATTTTAAATTTCACGGTATGTGCAGCTTATACAGAATCACAGATACATGAGAGTCGCAAGAAGCTAATGTTTGTGAAAATACCAGAAATGTGGTCACATCATAAAGTTAATAACCAAAATGTCCTATCTGTCTCTCTCTGTGTAGAGTACGAGAATGTCAAGTGCTATTTTTAGCTGGAAAAACAAAGGGCTGCTTTTATGCTCCTCCCTATCTTGATGACTATGGAGAAACGGACCAGGGACTCAGGTACATTTTCTAAAACATGTTTTAAAATATTCATTGAAACACTTTTTTACCCTCAAAAGCAGTTGGTTCATATATATTAAATAAGTTATAACTAAGCTGCTAAAGTTGGGCAATAATATAGTTGTATGTAGTGGTAATGTCTAAAACAAACATTATTTTAAAAAAATATTTACTTCGTTAAAAACATCTGATGAGAAATAATTTGCCTCGTATAAAGAGGTTTCCTGAAGGGTAAAATCTTGAATAATGACTCAGCATCTCTGAGGCTCCATAGACAATACTACTGACAAATATATATCCTATTTTTTATGCACAATTTGTTTATTAAATATTGTTAATTGTGTATATATGTCTATATCAGATGAAAACCTCTTGTCACAAGTTGACTTAAAGTAGATCTGCATGCTGGTTTCTGTGCTGAAGTCTGTAATCTTAGGGAGGGGGTAGCTTGGCGTTCACTAGCATTTACTCTTACTGGCTTTGTAGATAATGGAACCAGATCCTTGCAAATGTTCAGAATCATAAAATGTAAGCTGGTGGTGGCATACAAAGATTGTTTAAAGCTCACCTTTACATTGCCCTAATCCTGGTGCTGCTTTGTACTTGCTGTTCCCCCAGGCCAGGGGCTGCTTGTAACTTATGCCAGCATTTAACAGTCACAGGGAACTAAAACAGGCCAAGTTTTGTGAGTCATGAGGGTGGGTTCCCCCATCCCCTTCTGTGTGAGTGTCATCTTTTGTCCACAATGCTTGCAGGAGGTGAGGAAAATAGTGTATTTGCCCGTGCATTGCCCGGTACACTCCTGCAAGGTCATTTTTACCTGGGTCAGATAAATGAAGCTTGTGCTATACCATTGGTGTTATTTGACCATGTAGTGGCCTCATTGCTCCTGACAATTTTGATCCTGTATTTCCACTGGCTTCAGAGGGGAACATGCCTTCCGTAAGCAGTTTTCTCCAGGTTTACCATAATACATACATGGCCTATAATCAGATAGCTCAAATATAGTGGGGTTGAGACACATGCTATGATTGTCTCAGCTTAAATTCTTCTGCTTTTATAGATATTTTTTTTTCTCCAATATGCCTCCTACTGTGAGGGAGCATAGGGCCCAAAACTAAGTTAATATCTCTTCTCATCTTGAAGAGATGACATGTATCTACACAAATGTAAAGGGCTGTCATTTTTAATGATGCTCATTACACAAGATGAAAATTTTGTGTCTGTCGAGGGTCAGACGAAATACTACAGGATCAAGTTACTTTGGCATCAACTCTGTTGCAAAAATTGCCTTGAAAGTATTATTATACATACAATAACATTAGAAGATCATGTAAGTGTTTTGTGTAAGTGCTCTAACACTTCACAATTGTAAGTTTCCTAATAAATGTAATCTTTTTCAGGCGTGGGAATCCCTTACACTTGTGCAAAGAACGGTTTAAAAAGATTCAAAAACTCTGGCAACAGCACAGTATCACAGAAGAAATTGGACACGCACAAGAAGCAAATCAAACACTAGTTGGCATTGATTGGCAGCATTTATAATTGGTTATCATCTGAAGACTGGAACTTTATTTGTGATGATTTTTGTAATCCAGTAAATTTTTCAAAGAAAAGAGGGATTAGGGAAAAAAAATTTGAGGAAAATAGAGACGATTCCAGTCCTTCTATTTAACCTTTGTTTTCCAATTTATTTTGTAAAGTTCTTGGTTACAATAACCATGTAAACTTTTTTCTATGTAAGCAGGTTTTACTAGTAGTATTATTTGCACTGTGCTTCCTTCACATGAAGCCTCTTGGGGTATAGAACCTGGGCAAATGAACTTACGTTTCTGGGACAAAAGAATGACTCTTCTTGGAAATCTGACTCTGATTTTTCTAATGAACTACAAGAGGGGGAAAAAAACTGCTGAAATGGAGACTAGATTAAGCACAAGTATGGATTGTGTTTTGCCCTTTGCTAATAATCTGAGCCGATTTACTTTATTTATTATTCTATGTTTTAATACTTAAACTGTGTACATGCAATGATAAAGTAAGGATGAAAATAATGTAGCAAATGGATGTATCTGTCTGCATCAGTGGATAACTCTTAAATTCGGTGTATCTAAAATTTATTTTTTAATTCATATTCTTGCAGATTTTTTTGCCTTCCAGTTGATTTTCTTTTTACTAAAAGAACTAACACTAGCTTACAAGTAAAACCAATTTAATTTAAAGCTTTTTCTGGAGCATTGCAGTCCTTTCACATATTGTGTGGTTTGCAGTTTGAATATAGTGGGGAAGCCCTTTCATTTTTCATAATGTGATTGTTTTCCCAAATTTAAAGCGTTGACATTGTGTTTTAGAAGATGTCTTAAGGCAATGGCAATACATTAAAAGTCATATTTTTCTTCATTTTTGACTTCCATCTTTGAAGGTGCAAATCCCACCTACATCTTGTTGCAGTTTACTAATTTCAGATCTTCAGATAGTAACCCTCAGACAAAAATGAACCATTTTCTCTGTATATGAAGTCATAGAGCATTTGTTTGCTCCTGTTCATTTCCTTTCAGTTGTACCATCAAGTACATTTACTTTTTGACATAGTAGACGTTTGACTAAAGCTCTGTAAAGATGTTTGTCTATAGTATATTTTGTAAATATATTCTATATCTGCACAGATTTTGCACTTGGTAAGTGGGTGCCTGAAGGTATAGTTGTATGTAGTAAATGCAATGTTAGACCCCCCCACAACAAATCTCTAAATGACATGCTTTCTGATTGAAGGCATTAAGGCTATGGATTTTCTAAGTTTTTGGTAAGTTATTAAAACAATTTATTTACCTAGTCCTGAGTTTTAATAATCAAAGTGATTCTTTTACTGAGGCTTGCATTTGATTTCCTCTTTGGCCCAGACAAGCATCCTTTCAGTGGCTGCTGTCTTTATTTACAATAGGCTTGATTGGGTTGTTTGCATTTTTACAGATTTAATGTTTCAGAATAATTCTGTATTTATTACAGTGTACAGGACAATTCTCCACAGGCTTGGAAATAGTCTTGAGTTAAGATGTAGACAATACAAAATAGAGAAACTGAACAATTATGAACTCCTATTTCTTAAGGCTGGTATTAGATACGACATTCTTGTCTCTAGTGGCTCTTTGATCTTCATACATACACCTCACTCTTTTAAAAGAGAGCTGCAAAATCTGCAGAAAGAAAATCAGCATTAAAGTTCCATCAGTCTACCCTTCCTCTCCTTAGTTATATATCAACTTCTTGCTGTGCATGTCATAAAATTTTTTTCTTCTGCAACACTATTCCATTTACTGAAAGGCTTGCTGCTTCTGCTTTATTCCACCTGTCTAGGGAACTTCGTTAAAATTGCTTTGAAAAAAATCAGTTTTATCATGGGCATAGCTATTTCAGAAATAACAAAATGGTATCTGCCACAGTTCATTACACTGAGATTTTCTGGGTAAATCAAAACATTGATAGAAGGCATTTTTCTCATTTTTCTGAGACGCAGAGAGTTGAATGGATTAATGGAATTATGGCTGCAAAAAATAGCAAAGTACACAATTTATCCTGTTTTCTGTAAATTTAGTCATTCTTACTTAAACTGTTTTCTTTTCTGATTTGTTTTGCATGTATTTATGTTCACCGTAGAAATATTTATATAACATGATTTTGGTATCAGGGAAGAAATACCTGTAATAAATCGGCTACAACTTTAATATCTGTGGACTACTTGTAAAATTTGGAATGTATCATATGTAAGGGGAAAAAAAGTTGCAAGTATCAAAATAAATGATTTAGGTGTTGACATTAAATACTTTTAAAATCTTATTTATTTTTAGAAAAAGTTTTGCTGAACTTTGGAATTAACTTGGATTACCTTGTTGCTCCGTAGTGTTAATCACAGGATAAGAGAAATACCTAGATATGCAACACCTGCAATTCCCTGACTAAAGACGATTATAATATTAGTTAACTAAAGTAATTGACACTAACCCTGTCTTGACCTCTACCAAAAAGTCTGATTATCATTTAGCAGACTGATACATTTTTTAAAGAGCTGATGAGTAAACACAATTAAAAGCTCATTCGAAAGTAAATCAAATGGGGCAAACAAAGCCTGCTATTTCTTTCCCAGGAGGCAAGATGTTGCTTTTTCTGTTGCAAACTACTATGTACATATTTTTATTTATTTTATTTATTTATTTAGAATTCAGGTCAATCCTTCCTTTGTGCCTCATTTATAGCTGTCCAGAGGTTTGAGTCTCTTCCTCTTGTTCGTGTCAGCTAATTACCTGGTAGCAGTTGTGCATAACATTTGTAATGAATGAATGTTAGACTTAAATAAGTTTACAACAATACGCCTACTTAGTGAGGTGAGACTTTCCTGTAGTAGAGCTTGCACAGAGTTTCCCTCCAAACCTGGTTCAGATTTTCCTCCAAGGGCGTTTCAGATCAGACCCCACCTTATTCAGCCAAGCTAGCACTTCTTTGCACTGTCCCTAGCCTGCCATGGGAAACTGCCTCACACTTTGTCTGCTGATGCCATTGGTCCCCACAAGTCTGCATTAACTACTCTCACTGTTTTCTGTTGCTGGTTTCTGTTGGTGAAGAGTAGCTCATGCTAGCTCCACTGCAATTCTCTTCTGCACCACCTCTTCTCCCCCCACGCCCCCCGCAACTTGCATGCTCTTTTGTGTCCCTCAGAGGGCTTCCCATACTACCTTCTGCCTTGGTTAGTCCAGGATCCTTTTTACAAACCAGCATTGGCAGGGAGATGGACTTGGAGGATCTAATAGGTCTGTAAACACGATACCAATGAGCTTCCATTTTTTATTATTTTCTTTTTGATTTCCTGGGAATTTCAGTGTTCACAAATTTTAAAAAATTGTAAAGAATAGGTAAAAACCAAAACCAGGGATAGGTGGGGAGCTATATTCATCAGGGTGTGAGGTGCTAGCAGTGTCGCAGTTGAGGAAGCCTCCTGGTCCTTGCATCATTGGGCAGTCTTGGCTGCCAGAACCCTGCCTCCTGCCTTTCGGACTCCCGCACTGCACAGAGGAAGTGAACAGGGCTGTGCTAAATCCTTTGGGATCAGGAGAGGAAAGGAAGTCTAAACCCTGCAAGTACCAGCTCCCCTGCCAGAGGAGCCTCTTCCTGAGCCCAGTCCTTCAGCACAGCCCCATCTGCTTCTCCTGCACATGCTCTGTCCAGCAGGGGAAGCAGACAGCCCTCTGTGCTCTGGGGCTGCACTGAATGGCTGGGATCAGGAGGGGGCTCTGTTTGGCCAGAGTCCAGTACGTATAGGGTGCAGCTCTCCACTCCCTGCAGGCCTGTCACTGCTGTGGTCAGGTAGTCTTGGCTGCCAGGATGTGGCACCCTGCCTGTCCAAAAAATTCTCAGATCCTGAAAAAGCCAAAATTTGGATGAAAATTAGTAAAAAAAAACAAAAAAAAAACAAAAAAAACGAGTTTTGAAAAAGACCAGGAGTTTTACTAAATAAATTGGAAACAATGAGGAGTCTGATGGCACCTTGAAGATGAACTGCCACCAGATTCCTCATTGTTTTTGTGGATACAGACTAACACAGCTACCCCTGTGATACTTAAATAAATTGGTAAATATCAAGGACCTACAACAAGGGTTGGCTACCTTGGCCCACACCACTTCCCACAGCCCTCATTGTCCTGGAGCCGTGAACTGTGGCCAGTGGGAGCTACGATTGGTCGAACCTGCAGACATAGCAAGTAAACAAGCTGGTCCGGCCCACCGGGGTGCTTACCCTGGCGAGCCGTGTGCCAAAGGTTGCTGACCCCTGACCTACACTACAATAATAAATCATACCTTGGATTGGCTCCTCCAAGAGGGCTACCTACTGGCTTATTCACAACCCACCTAGTGGAACAATCTCCACTCACTAAGGCTCTTCACCTACACATTTCCTTCAAGCTGTCTGATGTGGTGAGGACCAAATCTTCAGTCCCACTCCTAACCCTTTTCTACTTAGTGGAACAACAGCACATATGTTGTTTTAATCAGACAACAGCGACTTAGTATCCTAGTACCCAGGCACCAAAAGGAAGTCTCATTGGATAAATATAAATGAATCATGACTATTTGTAGTCATTGGAGATCCCATGTAAAACTCTGTAGATAACTGATCTTTCTTCTTCGAGTGCTGTCCTTGTGGGTGCTCCACTATAGGTGACAATGCGTCCCGGCACTGTTGATCGGAGATTTTCGGTAGCAGTGCCTGGTCAGGACGTGCACACTCGGTATCTCCCGTCTCATTGGAATCTTCCTGAGTGCGTGCGTCCCGCACCCTCCCCAGTTCCTTCTCAACCGTCCTTGGCCGAAGACGGGACTCGGAGCAGTGCTGATCCTCTTCCCTGGTTTTTTAATGAAATAATTACATAGAAATAGTTAGTAATATCCTAGTTGTTTCCCTTCCTTTAGAATAGTTACTTAGATTAAAAAAAGAAAAAAATTTCCTCAGGTTTGTCTCCCAGTGAGACTCTCTCTCATGGCATTACTAGTTGAATAATGCTTGGGGCTTCAGGATTCAAGGAATGTGCTTCCTGTCAGGACTTTATGCCAATGTCCAATTGGCACTCGCACTGTGCGAAGTGCCTTGGTGAGACACGTCCCTGCCAAGTGTGTCCACTGCACGAGCCTCAAAACCAGGGCTCGTCCTGACAGGAACCTGCCACTGAAACTGTTTCTCATGCAGAAATCCAATCCCTGCAGCCGCCTCTGGAGACAGGTAGTGGCAAACCCTCTCCCTCACGCTCCCCGGCCAGGTCCGAACGACCGGGAGCATGGCTTCACCCTCTCTGGAGCAGAAGCAAGAAGCTCTGCAGCTGCCTAAGGAACAGGGCTGTAAACCCTCTCCCTCACGCTCCCCTGCCAAGGCAGAACCGACCGGGAGCCCGGCTTCATCCTCTCATGTGAAGAGGCAGCAAGCCCTAATGTCTCCTCTCAGAGACACTCAAGAGGGTAATTGATCTCCTGCAGAGTCTTTACCCTTGGTGCTGTCAGCGCCAAGAGCAAGCAACTCTGACTGCCCCTGCACTTTACAAGCAACTCTCACGGGGCTCTAAAGCAGGGACCCGACTTCCTGCAGCGGGAAGCTCTCCTCGGCACTGGTTTCCCCGGCACTGACAATGGACACGGTGCCAACAACAAGTTCCATCTCCGGCACCGAGCCTGCCTGCTACCCCCAGCAGATTCAGACCCTCTGCCAGGCTGTCACAAACAGCTCTCGGCTCCTGCCAAAGTGAAACTAAAATCACTCCCGGCTGCCACTCAGACTTCATGCTCTGCAGCACACCAGCCTACGGAGCAGCAACAATTCCTGCAACAGAAGGATATTTCTGTGGCCCCTAGGCCTAACTCCGCTCCGGGACACGGAGCACTCACTGTTTGAACAGCAGCTCTCCCCACGTGACCTGGATACTTTCACTGATAGTGAGAACGGCACACAGCAGCAGGCAGAGTTCTCCCTGCCTGAGTCTTCCCCTCCCACCGGAGCCATATATACCCCAAGACATGGGGCATCATAAGAATCAGCCTCAGTTTCCCTACTTTGTCCCCCAGTGGCCGGGATCCATTTTTTTTCCTACCCAATGTCCTGACCTCAGTGGTACCCGTGGTTGGCTCCTGCTACTGCTTCTCCTTGCGCTCCTTCTACCAGACCGCAAGCTCATCCTATGCCTATATCCCCAGCTCTATCAACATCTAGAGCTCCTGAACCCCCTCCTGAAGACGTGGGCTATGACCCCTTCCCTGTAACACTGGTTCTGCCTCGCCATCAGCCGCAGAAGTCTCCCTTATGCCTCCACCTCCACAAAACATGGACAGCTTTATGCAATTCCATGAACTCAGGACATCCCTTTGAAGGAAGTCCAGGAGACACAACATAAGCTTCTCAAAATCCTCCAACCCTCTGCACCTTCAAAGATAGCACTGCCCTAGAGAAAGCTCTTCTAGAACCAGCTGGTACACTCACAGACTCCGCCTCCATTCACCAACATGCAAGAAAACTCAACATAAATACTACATGCCTGCGAGGGACCTTGATTTCTTTTTTTCCCACCCACAACCCAATTCTATTGTGGTTGATGCAGCAACACACAGAACAAAGCAGCCACGCTACTGGCCCACTCTGCAGGACAAGGACCTCAAACGTCTTGACCTCCTGACCTCAAAGTTTATACTCTTCTACTTTGCAATTTAGAATTGCAAATTTATTCTACTCTCCTTGCAAGCTATGACCATGACAACTACAACAAGCTCTTTGATTTGCCTCCCATATACCGAAGGACAGGACAGCAGACTTCCAGTTAGTCCTCGTTGAAGGTCAATTGGTGTCTAGCATGGCACTATAAGCATCCCTGGACGTGTCTGATCCTGCAGCCCACACCACTGCAGTGGTGATGTGCTGGTCTTCTTGGCTCTCGGCATCTAATATCCCCAAAGATGAGTCCAAAGTGGAGAGTCTCTCCTTTGACAAAAATAACCTCTTTTCCCACAAACACACACCCAATTTTAAATCTTTCACACTATGAAAGACTCTAGAGCCACTTTCTGCACATTGGGCACTTACCCATCCCTCCCCAGGAGACAAGAGTATCAACCTTACCAAATGCCCAGCGCAGAACAATATCACCAACCCCAGTCTATACCGTATGACGCTGGTAAAAACCGCAACAGATCTCTTAGATGCAGGCAAACCCAGGCACAACCAACTACTTCCCATCATTGGGTAACAAACAATTTTGAAGTGCTGGTCGGGGGTACGTGCAACCACCCCTTGACTCCACCGTCTATTTGCCCATTTGGCTACCGCCTCCAGACTTTCCACCAAGTCTGGCAACAGACCACGCAGGACCATTGGGTCCTGGAAATAGCTCAGTCAGGTTACTCCATCCCTTTCCTATTTTCCCTGCCTATCCTTTCTCCTTTTCTGTCCCTCTTAGGGACCCCCCTCACGAGCACCTTCTCTGCGTGGAAGTGGCTCATCTTCTCCACCTAGATGCAGTCAAACGTGCTGATGCAACATCGGGGAAAAGGATTCTACTCCCAGAAGAAAGCCGGGGGTGAAGACCTACATTGGATCTATGTCAACTGAACATGCTTGTACAGGTGCAAAAATTCAGGATAGTCACATTGGGCACAATAATGCCCACACTGCACAAGGGGACTGGTTCACAGCTCTCACCCTGCAAGATGCCTATTTCCATATATACATTCATCAAACCCAGCAGACATAGTCTTCTGCATAACACTGACTCCGCTACCGAACATATTGGCCTCCCTACATTGGTGGACAAAACCAGAGAACCTATGCACGGACATTCCCTTCCATCCACACTCCCCAGTACTCATGTTAACCATGGTCGCTTCCCAGATAGATTGCGGAGCGCACTTAGGCAACCACAAGGCACGGGGCCGCTGGTCCCTATTAGAGACGCGTCCGCACATCAATCTCCTAGAACTCCGAGCTGTCAGGCAGGGAGGAGCACAATCTCACTCCCTATGCACAACGGCCGTTAAACTATGGAATTGGTGCATACATCGTCACATAAAAGTCACCGCTTCCTGCCTGCCTGCGTGTCACAACACTACCGCCTACACACTCAGCAGACAGTTCTCCGAGAAACACAAATGGGAATTATATCCATCAATACCCCAACAGCTGTCCTCCCACTGGGGCACTCCATTGATAGACCTGTTTGCCACTCCTCAAACTGCAAATGCCATCTATTTTGCTCCAGAACAGGACTCGGAAACACACCTCATTCCTTGGAACAACTCCTTCACGTACGCTTTTCCACTGATTCCACTCATACGCAGGATTCTACGCAACATCACAGAGGACAAGGCCCAGGTCATACTTTTTGCCCCAGCTTGGCCCAGGCAGACATGGTATCCTTACCTGCTATGCATGTTCATCCGTCCTCCCCGTACTCTCCCCGACAGACCGCATCTCTTCTCCCAGACTACAGTCAGCTTCTTCATCTGCAGCTCTGGAAACTCCATATGATGGTGTTGTTCTTTCAAGGTTTCAATCCCACGAATTAGCCTGCTCAGAACAGGTCTGATATGTCCTCCTGCACTGTAGAAGGGACTCCACTCCTAACACTTACCTGCAAAAGTGGAAATGCTTCTCCATCTGGTGCTTCCACAGATGCTTAATACCCCAGATTGCAACCCTCCCTGACATCTTAGACCATCTTTTCAAACTAAAACAGGACACATTTTCACTCAGTTTTATCACAGTATGTCTCGCGGCCCTTACCACCTTCCATGACACTCTGGACGGCTATTCATTTTCACACGCCCCACCATGAAACGCTTCTTCACGGGCCTGCACAACCTCTACCTGAGATTCATTCACTAGTAGCCTCCTGGAGTCTCAGCCTCATTCTCTGTGCTCTTATGAAACCTCTTTTCGAGCCCCTGGCCACTTCATCCCTGCTCCACATGTCCAGGAAAGTGGCTTTCTTGGTTGCCATAACGTCAACAAGAAGGGTTGGTGAAATAAGCGCCCTGATGGCCTACCCTCCTTACACCATTTTCTCTAAACACAAGCTTACCATGTAAACCTGTCCCAAATTCCTCTCCAAGATGGTGTCTACCTTCCACCTTAACCGGTCAATACACTTATGTGTATTCCATCCCAACCTTCACATGACTCCACAGGAAGCTGCATCACATACCCTCGATGTCCGACGGGCTCGTGCATTCTATCTTGACAGAACTAAACCATTTCGTGAATCCCCTAAGCTTTTGTTTCTACTACCAAGAGATCAAAGGTGATGCTATCTCTAAGCAAAGACTCTCCAAGTGGATCTCCACCTGCATCAGATCTTGCTATCAGACCAGAATATTCAACCACCAGAGGGTGTTAGGACTCATTTTACTAGAGCAATGTCAGCATCCATTGCGTTCCTCCACAGTGTACCTGTTACAGACGTATGCAAGGTGGCCATGTGGACATTTGACCACACATTTGCCAAACATTATGCTATCGCACGGAATACTACAGCAGACACCATAGTCCGCCATATGGTACTTTCTACTTTTGTTCCTCACACAACTCCAAAATCCCACGGCCATAGTGGGTACTGCTTTGTGTTCACCTACAGTGGAGCACCCACAGGGACAGCACTCGAAGAAGAAGAGGAAGTTACTCACCTTGCAGTAACTGAGGTTCTTCGAGATGTGTGTCCCTGTGGGTGCTCCACTCCCCACCCTCCTCCCCTCTACTTTGGAGATTTCTCCATGGTAGAGAAGGAACTGAGGAGGGTGCGGGACGCATGCGCTCAGGAAGATTCCAACGAGACAGGAGATACCAACTGAGTGTGTGCGTCCTGACCAGGCACTGCTACCGAAAATCTCCGATCAACGGTGCCGGGACGCACCGTCACCTACAGTGGAGCACCCACAGGGACACACATCTTGAAGAACCTCAGTTACTGCAAGGTGAGTAACTTTCTCTTCCGTTTGCTGACAATTCTGAAAAATCAAAGAAAATCATTTATTTTAAATGTTTGATAAATATAAAAACTGAAAAAATTCATTTTTAGTAAAACAAATGTTTTGTTAAGATTTTGAGCTTTTAACATTTCAATTTTTTTAAATTGAAGACTATTTCAAAATGAAGTCACTTTGATTAAAAAGATTGAAATGTTTCATTTTGAAAACATCAAAAAGAACAATTGATACCTTTTCCAAAAATTTTGTGGAGAGTGTCTGTTTTTGCCAAAACAATTGGGCAAAACTGACAGGACTTCACAAAACACTTCAGTTTTGCCAAATCTACATTTTTTGCTAACAAAGAAAAAAAAAACACCTAGCACTTGTCCCATCCTACTTTGTGCATAAGCGTTTGGTGTTCTTGCATTCTTCTTACTCTGGTATTTTGTTTTTTCTAAATTCTTCGTGTCGCCTTCAACTGGATATTAATCTTCACTTGTACTCCCAAAACAGCTGCCACAACCCATTTCAGAGGTAACTGAATTTCAGTGATAAAATACCTACCACTTGGGATATCAAAAGTGTGATTCAATAATGTAAGTGTAATTAAAGATGTGTGTTATAGTGAAAAAATTGCCAAACTATGGTTCTTCTCCTGCAGCTGTGCAAGCGCATGGCTGCAGCAGCCCATCCATATACTATCAATTTTGGCATAGGAACCTAAATATTGACATTTCTTCTGGACTTAGACTTCCTATGGAAAACTCTAGCTAAGAGCACATTTTACAGCTGATACAAACTTCAAGGCAACAGATGTTTTTGAATAGTACAAATATTATAACAAATTTAATCTTTTGTGTGTGTGTGTGAATAACTTCAATATTTTTTCTTAACTAAAATGAGAAGTTCAGACCTATGGAGAGGTGAGTGAAATTTTAACGTCTCTTTTTGTTACATTTAATTTTCTGATGACAATATAAATCAATACTAAGTGATCCCAAATTAAACCTATAGTGTCATAACTTCATGGAAAAGGGAAAGAAATTATGCAGGGAATTTGTAGCACCAGGACTATCTCTGTCCTTGGTTTATTTGGACAATTGTAGAATAATTGCAAAGCAAATTAGCCATGCAGCTGCACTCACATTTTGCATGCAAGATGGTTTGTCTACATTTTTTATAAGCTCTGGCTGTTAAGTCTGCGACTACTGATAATTTAATGTGCCACTAGGATAAATGGGACATTTCATTCCTCTTAGAACTGTTTTTTGTCTACCGAGCTACATTAGTTTCTGTGCAAAAGGCTACTTTTGCAGCTAGAAGGGCTCAGTTCTTTTTTTAAATGGAAGTTTTGCGTTCTGCAGAATATGAAGGTGTCTTGGTGCCAGATTCTGAGTTTGTGCAGGGAGTTTAACACACCTTTATCTAGGATATACTTGGCAGAAATAATGGTTTATTTAGCATGATTATTCACTTCTATTTCATTGGCAGGTTGTCGCATTCTGAAGCTATTTCTGTGATCTCTTACTTCTAGAATTATGCTTCATTTTTCTTCTTTGCTTTTTAATGGGAGATCTTACCATGACAGTCAGTTTGGAGAAGTATGTCTCTCATACTTGACCTTTCCTATCCCACTGAAGCAAAATGTGGTGCGTTGGTCTCACTTTCCTATATCCTGCTGGTTAAAGTTGTTCTTAGTGGGTTTCAGGTGTGCCTGGTGTCTTCTGATTTCTGTTTCTAGTTGGTCACTGATTCTGTTTTGGGAGGGAGCAGTTTGACATATTCATTCTCTCTCTCTCTCCCTCTCTCTGTTGAGATTCAGTAGCCTCATGAGGGAGTGCAAAGCTTTAATTAGATGATCCACTGCAAGCCTGCCAGATAGTCCTTTTGTGCCGACTTTTCATAGTGCATTTAATTCTAATGCTGGCCTTTTCTGGAAGTCTGATTTTTCTGCAGCACCAGTCAGAATAATTATTTACTAATGGTGACACTGACATTCTAGTGGGCTAACATCCATAAGACAAATTGATTATGACTATTTTAGGAAGCCATGTCTGGTGGTTTAAGTACAGGATTGGGAGCGCACAAAGCTGGGTTCTATTCCTATGTTTGTGAGCACACCTACCTTGAGTACATTTTGAGTCCTAATTCATTAATGTTTGTAAAGTACTTTGGGATCCTCATATAAATGCATCAGTCAGTGAACATAATAGACGTGAAGTAAAATCTTGTAAAAGATTGCTACAAGTAAGACTAGTTCCAATTTAACTGAAAATAAAGAGCTCTGCATTTCCTCACTGTTTATTTACCAGAAATAACTTTATCTAGGCATTCATCTCCCAGTAGGGGACCATTATCACATGACTCTTCTCTTCCTCTAGCCTTATCTCTTAATTAACTAATCCCTAATGCTCTCTAATTTTTTTAAGTAAGCATGTGATCTGTCCTCATTTTACATTGACTCAGTTAAGGGCAATGATTTTTTTAAAAAATCTAGTAAAAAGTCAGTAGAGTGTTGTCAGAATGCCTTTTTCTTTATTCCATCCTTGTAAATTGTCTTTAACAATTGCAGTTATTCTGGGGAGCCTAATATAGCCTTCCTATGCTACTTGCTAAGCCGCACCCACACAGAGAAGGGACCATTTGTTCAGTATTATCGGGTGTCCAGGGTAGTGTAATGCATGAAGGTTAATCTTATAAATTGTATTAAGGTTACTTAGGAACTATTTGCTCTGAGGAAGTGGTTTATGTTTTCCTCTCTCGAACGCTTTTTCAAATGAATGTTCCATGTTGGTCAAATAAATGTAATTGATAAAGTAGCCTCCTTTGCTGTGTGAATTATGTTTTAACAGTAAATGGCTGTTACTTAAGTGTTTAAAATTTAAAACGTTAAGCCAGTTTTCAAACCTAGATGTCTGAAGTTAGGCTTCATTGAAGGTACCTTAAAACAGGGGTTCTCAAACTGCCAGGTTATTTACATAGCGGGTCGTGAGCTGTCAGCCTCCTCCCCACCCCCCAACCCCACTTTGCATCCAGTATTTATAATGGTGTTAAATATATAAAAATTGTTTTTAATGTATAAGCGGGGTTGCATTCAGAGGCTTGGTATGTGAAAGGGGTCACCAGTACAAAAGTTTGAGAACTACTGCCTTAAAACAAAGTGATCTGATTTGTATTCATTTTGGGCATGCCCACTTCCTACTGAAGTCAATGTGAACTGTAGGTGCTTCAACACCTTTTGGAAATCAGACCTAACTTCAGTCACACAGGTTTGAAATCTTTATCCTTTATTATTATTTTAAATTAACGTTTAAGTGGGGTGTTTTTTAATGCAATGGCTCTCTGGGTCAGATTTTTTTAAAAAAAAGTTAAATTGAATTGTAAAACCACTTGAATTGATTTTCAGAGACCCTGCAGCTATCACTGACGTCAGTTGTGCTTTTCATCACTTCTGAAAATCAGGCCTGGGAAATTATATTGTTCTTGAGGTCATTGGGAGCTGCTGGGTACCAGCACTTTTTAAAGTTAGACCATTTAATTAGGTGCCTGAATGTAGACTAAAGAGTCTTACTTGGGGATTTTATGCTTGAAAGTCTTGACCTTAACTCCTTTTTTGAATTCTCATTAATCATTCAATTTTGCATACACAAAACTCCCAGTGATGTGAGTGGAGAGTCTTAGGTGCACAAGGAACTCAATGAATCCAGTGCATTGTGTTACCAATAAGAAGTGGGAGAGTTGGAAGTGTGTCTGCACTTCCTTAACCTATCCAGAAGCTCAAGATGTGGAGGATATGTTTTTTCTCAAAGTATTGTTCACAGGAAGGAAGCTTTCCAATTATGAAAACCTATAAAATAGGGCATTTATATACAAACTGAAGACCTTAATTTAGAACCCAAAAGATCAGCTATCATGCAAATTAAGGAAAAACTGTATTCAACTGTATATATTTAACATTTTCATTTAACAAGTGTTTTTCTTGCAATATATTTTAATATGTAAATTTACATTTGCAAGCAGCATATATATAGATCTATAGACCAGCATTTACAATATCACAGATTCTCTGGTTTCTGACTGAGATTGAACAAATAAATATATTACAGTTTATATAATACAAATCAGTCATCATACAATCCAATAATAATCATAAAATATTAGAGACTTTCCTTAAGTGGAAAACTTTCTTATTCAATGTTAGCATATTCAGTGTTTGATTTTATTTGAGCCCATTTTCAGTAACCAATAAACCCTATTCTCTCTGTGTCCTGACACAGATCTGTCTCCTACAATCTGTCTGTCCATCTAACACAATGAGGCAACTGCTCTTGGGATCAGCTTTGTGATGCTTATGGTAGAAGCAGAAATGGATACAAGAGAGCACAAAGAGCCCTCACAAAGGGAGAGGTCAGAATCCTTGTCATGAAATTCTTCATCTGGGTCATCTTTTGCAAAGCTTTCTTATTGATAGATCTAGACATAAGAAACACTAATCAACAGCTTGTCATTTGCCATGGACCAGCTGAGATGGGCACTAGATCATGTGGTTTTCTAGCTGAGGAAGGCGGCAGTTTAACTTTGTGCTATGCACAATGTTCCTCAGCAAAGCATGAATGGTAGCAAGTGGAGTTTAGCATGGACTTATCTGTTGATGCCCTCATGCTATTTCTGTTTTGTGGTGTGAAAAGCTAGTTTGATTTTTCTCACAATTGCTTTATATCTACCTTGAGGAGGTAGAAAGGTACAATATGAAAAAACACCCACATGCAAATGACCTGTAATGTCCTGGACACCAAAATGTAGAATATGGCTTGACATACAGAACATCCATATCTGGCAAGTTAACGGATTCCATCTATCAAAAGAGGAGTTGTCCACTAGTTAAAATAAAAGTTACAGTAGCTGTGTTTCTGGAATACCACTGGGAAGAACCATTTAGGAAACATACAATTCATTAGAAAATATAGCTATTTAGTGGTACACTGATTAGGCAGCTGTAGACAAAGCAGTCAACTTCATTGGTAAAATGTGGTTCAGAGAAAATACCCTCAATTAGACCAAAGAGTAAAACTTTTGCAGAGAGAAGTTTAAAAAGTTCAGTGCCTGACCATTGCTGATGTTTAATTCTTTAGAACTGTACCTATACTACTAACAATGTGGGTTAGGCTAGGTTTTGCGCTCTACAGTTCGTTTCTTTGCCTGGGCTTGTCCAGCAGCTGTGCAAACAAATACCCTAGATATCTCTTTGCAAGAGCTGGCACTCAGCAAGTTAATTCTGTTTTATTCCAACTTCTTAGAGCCTTGATGTTTCTCTGGCTAGCACCATATTTTGAGTGATATAAAATGTGTTCCAAGTGCACCTAGAAGTAAGTCTCTGACAAAGAATTAATAGAATCACACCCTAAATTTTCTGCTTTTAACACCTTTTACGTTGTGGTAAGTGGTAAAGGAAATCAAAGGACCATAATCTGGAAAACTAATCTTCTCTGAGATTGGATTAGTCTCATTTTTTCCAGCAGTCTCAGGATAGGTTTAATGCATTTTTCTACTTATGGACAAATGGAATGGATTTGTAAATAATTTGTAAAGTTCCTCTAATGCTTTAAGTGTTAATTTCCAAGGTGCCATTTTTTGTTATGAGTTAGTTGCCAGGAATTCTTTGGAGAAAGAGCTTAGGTTTCATGTTTTTAAACATATGTACAGAATAACCATAACTGGCATATGATTGCTTGATTTCACCCATTTAGTTTAAATACAGTTTAAATTACTTTAAATATAAAATTCAATATCTACCATACTCCTTCAGGATATATGGCTGAAAATATCTGAGAAACATTAAGCATAAGCCTTATCTTAGTTATTGTCACGTTAGTTGCACTGTTCTATTTAATTACCATTTTTACACAGTGCATAAATTCTCAGTACAATTTTGTCTTTTATTCTGTTCATCTTGCGGTGAACATGAAAGAAAATACCATCTGTTAGCATGTTAAGAAACATCACATTGTATGAGAGATTTGTGATAATACCAGGTAATCTAAAAGTTATACACATTTCTGAAAAACTTTCACTCAGGTTTATTTTTAAAGATTTTACTCCACAAAATACCAACCTGTTTGCCTTTTAACTTTAAATATTAAAGTATGTTGCTCAAATAAATGTGTAAACTTGAATAAAAAACAATGAATTTTTCAAATTCCCTTTTTACATTACCAAAAAAAAAAACAAGGAAAGGATCACAAAGTGATGTCAGCCAATTTAAAAAAAATAATCTTTTGAAGTCTAACTGTCATGCAGATAGGTGTAGACACAACTGTCCTGAACAAGTGAGCATGGTGCCTTGAAGCCATAATTCTGGTCATTTCCCATAGAAGTTATGGAGACCTTTACACTCACTCTGAACATAGGTAAAGATATTATCCCAAAATGCACTAT
Source organism: Chelonoidis abingdonii (assembly GCF_003597395.2). NCBI lineage: Eukaryota > Metazoa > Chordata > Testudines > Testudinidae > Chelonoidis > Chelonoidis abingdonii. The sequence goes on from NC_133771.1 coordinate 177,092,246, forward strand.
ATAGCATACCCCACATATAAAAAAGTATGTAGAAGTATATACTTGTGATGGTTTATACATTTTTCTAAAATACGTATTCACAATTCTCAGTTTTTTTCATTTTTCTTTGATAAAGTCCACCTCAGTAGAGAAGCTCAACTAACTGTTGTGATGGCTGGAGTCTTTCCACCTTCTTCGCCTTCGGCCCCTTCAGAACCTGCATCCACCTGATTGAACTTACCAATCTTTTTCAAACTTTCTAATGTGGATTTGAAAGTGTCTGTCAGGCTCTGCTCCAGGAGCCACCCCTCGCTTTCACATTCAGGATCATCAGGATTTGCGATGCTTTCCAGAGCGGTTTGCAAAAGACGCAAACCAACCATCACAGATACCTGCATGGGATGCATTGGAAAACAGCAATGAAATGCAATAAACCCCTTCTACACATGCACACAGCTGAATAGCTTCACCCTCTAGAACCACAGAAGTAATACTCAACCTGTGAGTTGACTCTTGAGCCCCGCTGGTGGCATATGAGGCTCTGCAGTTCTGAGCAGCATTCCATTTTCTCTACCTGCATCTCAGGTGATGCCAGTGCAGTCCTAGGCACAGGAATGCTCTCTGATAGGCTTGAAAAGGCTGTGTAACCCAGAGCAGTGGTATGAGACTTCCTCCAAGATTAAATGAGTTGCCTGAACTCTGCCTTCTTTTGAGTAGCTAGGAGGAAGAAGAAAGTGGAGAGGTTCCCTCACCCCCAAAGGGTCAGAAGTGGGAGGCAGGATGGCGTAGCAAGGAGTGGGAGGAAGAGCAAAGACCCCAAGGAGCAAGGTGAGGAACGAGGCAGTAGAAAGGAGAAATTCTATTGCCTGGAATGAGGGAGGAATCACAAAATAACCACAAGATGAGGTCCTCTCATCCATGGTTTCTGGCATTTGGCTCACGCATGGTGGTGACATGGAATCTTGCTGAGGGAATACCCACAAAGTCAAGAAGTGGGTATTACAACATGTCAGGCTGCTGCCCAATGGTGTTTTTTTGTGTGTCAGAACTCAGCTTGTTGTAAAAGTGACTCTCCATCTCATCAGACTGCGGCTCTGTGGAGTATAGCCTTTCCAAAGGCAATGGAATGGCAAGTCCTGTGTCTCTGCACTAGACCTTAATAAAACTTATGAGCAACATCAGCTTTCATACCTTCAGTCTATTTTAACATAATACTTATTTTCATGCTGACCTTAATATCTTTGGCAAATATATTCGTATGATCAAGGAGATTATCCTGAACAAAAAACTAGTCATGAGGTCCAGGACTTTAGTGGGTTTACTGTGTGGACCATCAGCTACTTCATTTATAGTTCTATTTTCTTTTTATATTTAAAAAAATAAAGGCAACACAAGAAGCAACACCAGTGTATTTGTCACTGTTTAAATCTGAAAAAAAATTCTTTGGGTAAAATATTTACTAGTTCCAGAAGCCTGCATTATCTATTTTCTGTGGTATTAGGATGGGTTAACACCACTGACATCCACGGAGGAACCTATTAGGCCTCAACTCTGACTTCATATAATTGGATGGCTTATGGGAACCTTTTGTTGTTAAGAGTTCTTCTGTCTCCTAACACTGTTCTGAACTGCTCAGCTTCCTGCTGTGCTGTATTTATGGAGAAGACTGAGCTGTCTGAAAGACACTAGTAAGTGGAAGGAAGCACTGCCTTTAGAAGAGTGGGTGGGCTAAAAAGAGGAAGAGAGCGCAATAGAGTTAATTCAGAAACAAAATCTAGCCCACTTATTAAAAAATCTCATGGCTTTTGTTTAATAAGAGTAGAGTGTTAGCCCCATTATCCTGCCAAAATTCCAACCGCAGTAACTGCATTGTCTTCTGAAATTCCCCTGCCATTTCAACCCAGTACAGTATTCCTCATCACTTCTTATCCTAAACAGTTGTGTTGTGTTACTGTAGGCAGTTAACACATTAAATCTTAAGCGCCTTATTTCATTGAAGGGATTGGGATTACTCTCTGTCTACAGCACAGTTGTAACTTAATTGATATTGGTAAAGTACTATTAGATTTTATGATGAAAGGAGTCATTGATGTGTAAACATTAGTATACATTAAGAGACACTTTAACTAAAGATAGGGGCAAGTTGCAACACTTCATTCCAAATTTATGTGATGGGAGTGATGCAGATCTGTGATTTGGTTCAGCCCTTTAGGATCAGTTGCAAAGTTCAGATCCAGATTTTGGACAACAATAAAGATTGGGGTGCCAAGATCTGGAGTGTCGTAAGACTAATCTGATTTTAACCATCCTGAACTTCAGGGTTATAGCTGAACACTGTCTCCAAATCCCTAGTTAAATAAGACTACTTTTGGTTACCCTTCAATTCCACCCTATAAATGCTGCAGGCAATTTTGTCTCCTCTTACTCAAGAATGGAAAGGGGGAAAAAATCTAACACAAACAGACTTCCCCAGTACTCCATGCATCTCCATCTCCAAGGGCAGCTGGAAAGAAAGTTGGCTATGTACTATAGAGTGCCTTTCATCTCCACTTTAGAATGGGATGTACAACAAAAAAGTTGTGCATCATTGCCCTCTACAAGTGCTTTCCAGAGCAGGTTCTGGAAGCACTGAGTATCTTTTCATGAATTCACAAAATAAAAACTTTAGCAACTGACACCATTTTATACCAAGATCAAAGTGAACATTAATTTACGCAAATAACTCTTAGACGTTAACTGATTTCTGTCAATCTTGAGGTCAATCCTTCCAATTTTGGACCCAATCCTGCCACCCTTACTCATGAAATTAGTGCCATTGCCATCAATGATTTACTGCTGTGAGTAAAGGTTTACAAGAATGGACCCAAAATGTGGCCTTCATATAACTGTACAGCAAGTAATTTTCACTGTGCTGCTCCATTGCTCATGAGCAGAATGTCTTTTATGGCTAGCTCATAAGCGTTCCCGCCATTTCATAGTGCACGTAGTTCTCCTCAACTGCTCTGAATTGTTTTGATATGGTTTTGGCAGCAGGGTCTCAGCTAGTGTAGCTGAAACAAGCTTCAGGCAAGGTTCCCTATTACATGTCCCAATTTAAGACTCCCTTTTCTAACCAGGTCTCATTTGGTGGTTTTAAAACTCTGGTAAAATTCTGAGCCCCAAAACACCTCTCTGATCTGGTCTGAGAGTGACTTGCTAAAGAGCAATACAATTCACATCTCCTCCAGTGGCTGAGCCCACCTTTTCCACCACAGTTCCAGCCTTGACTGTCTTGGGAGCTGGAGGTTAATGGTTGAGAAGTGAACTTGTATGTCCTGTATGATAGCACAGATCAATGGTCCACCTCTTGTTAAACTGAACTATTTGGTAAATTATCTACCATACATAAGCTTTTGTATAGCATCCATTAATAACGTATCAAGGTGCTGAACAGAATGGTTAGTTCAAGTGTCTCTGCATATTCCCACTTATGGGCTCTGTGTCACCATGTGGTGCCTTGAGGTAGAGCCGCCATTTAGCAACATTAGCTAGAACCCTCTTGCATTCCCCACTCCCCTCATCACTAGCGCTGAGGGAGACACACTGTATAGGGAGTGGACCACTCTTACCAACTCAGTTCCTTCTAACTGTGTGCCTGAATGGATGTGAACCTTTCCAGTCTCTCGAGAGCTGGAGCCTCTATCTTCTAGCTAGTTAGTGATAGCTTTGTTAGTGTAGTTAGTGTCTCTTCTTGGTTCTGGGTAATAGTTGAGTCGAAGAAACAAAAAGCCAGGATTCAAGCATTGTCTTTCCTTCTCAGTGTCGTCTTGGCATCGGATGACCACATGCAGTGCCTCATGTGCATGAGAGAAGGATACTCACCTTCTGGGTGTTCGGTTTGTCGGACCTTTACTCCCAGAATCTGCATGCGTAGGAAGATTTGTTTGAAGCTCCTCCTCCTCAAGAAAGAACTCGAATCTAGACCCTCTGGATCTGATCTGTCCTCAGATCCAGGGTCTAAGAGGCCAGTCTCAGCTCCTAGGGCTTCCAGTGGCCCCAAGTGACTGAAGGGTTCCAAGTAGCTGCAACCTTTGTTTGGGCCAGATTTGATTCCTGCAACTCCCTCAGTCATGCCCCGAGGCTAACATGTCTGACTCAAGGGCCACGTGATTGGTTTGACTGCCCCAGTTCTGGAACCAGGTTGAGAGATGGTTCGACCACCTTTTCCAGAGCTATGCCTCACAACTATTCGATTGTGACAGAATCCCTGTGGCCATGAGACCAGGGTCAGCTCCTACTTCCACTTCGGGATCCAGGATGAGTGATTTGAATGGTGTGTCAGAACCATGGCTGTCAGCACCTTCGGTTCTGGCTGTTATAGGTTCCAAAGAAAAGGAGACATAGGGACAAAGCAGCCACTGATGGCAGTGCCAGCTCCCCTGCATCAGAGTTATCAGAGCCTTCCAATTCTGACAAAGCAGTCATGGTACCACATCCAGCTTCAGCAGCAAAGGAGATGGATGTGTGTGTCATATCAGATCCAATGTCATCCAAATCTTCAGACCTGCTGACTACTCCTACTTCAGTTCCTGGGCTGGTTCTGGCCTCAGGCTCGGTTCTGTGAAGCTCTGCTGCTGTGGCAGCCCACATTCACCCTTTGACTCTGGTTCATGCATGAGATCCAAGTGTGAAATGCAACGTTTCTAAAAGGAGGCATGTTTCCCCAGTTCCAAGGTCTTCTTCCTCTTTTCCTGTTACAAAGAAGAGGCCAGAAGGTGTCATTTGCCTGTCCCCACAAAGTTGGATCTCCATACATCCCTCTGGATCCATTGTTATCCCCAGTGCATTCTATCTCTGATCCAGAGCAGGATCCTTACCAGGAGGAAAATGGGAAGAATGAATGTGGAAGAAACTTCTCACCTGGTATTTGATATCCTTGGTGCTACTTCAATACAGAATATCCCTACCAATGGTTTGCTACAGCTGGCTAAATCTGGGTGCAACATGCCTGCTCCTTGTCAAAATGTTTCTTAGAAACTCACAAGTTGTATCAGATACCCTCTGAAGAGTTTTCCTGCTTTCATATGCACCTAATTCACTGGTGGTAGCTGTTGCCAGAATCAGGAAAAATCTGGACAACCATGCTCCACCTCAGCTGGCAAGGAAGGGAAAAGATTAATCGGTTGGGGTGAAAGATGTTATTTTCGTTGTCTTTTGGTATTATGATGGTGAATGCTCAGGTGGTCATGGCTTGCTACCATTCATGGCAGAAGATCACATTGTTTTTACAAGACTTACCTGACAACAGAAGAAGGTTGGATAATGTCATTTTAATGGAGGGTCAAAACATAGCCACACATTCCCTGGGGGCCTTTTTTGATGCTTCAGACTCTGCTGCCAAGGCACTGGTGTCTGCTATGACCGTGAAGAGGCATACTTGTTTTTTTTCATCTTCCCTAACTCTAGATCCTAAGCGTAAGCTGGAGGAACTCTCCTTTGAAAAGGGAGGATCTTTTCAGTGATAAAAAGACAAAACATGTGCTGGAAAAACTACAGGACATGAAATTAGACAGCACAATTTCTAGGTAGATTCCCTCTGTTAGGAGGAGGCTTCTACTCCTTTCTGGTACTAGAGACAGTACTCGCCAGTCTTTGTCTTACTTTTCATCCAATCAGAGATGTCAACAATACCAGCAGCCTTCTGCCTTCAGGAATAAACGCAGAAAAAGGCTTTTGAAGCCATAGTTTAAATCTAAACAACGTGCTTCCTCATTACTGTCTTTGTGGGAGAACAATAAGCATCATTTTTGATGAGATGATCAGGAGTCAAGAAGCAGCAAATCAGGACCAGCTAACCTCTTTCTCTGGAGACAGACTAGCCTGCATATTCAATGCATCAAGGCAAGTTACATAGGATTTATGGGTACTAGAAACTGTAGCCATACAGTTTGAAAAACTGCCTCTCCCCAATTCACCCTACCTTTCCCTCTTCAGGGACCCCTCTTATGGGACTATTCTTCTTGCAGAAGTAGAAAAGTTGCTTTGGATAGGAACAGTTGCGGAGGTTCCCAAATGCCAGAGGGGTTAGAAGTTTTACTGCTGTTATTTTCTGGTGCAGAAAAATGATGTATCAGACAAGATCTCTCTAGACCCAAGGGATCTGAATAAGTACATTCGGAAGTTTTGGTTCCATAGTACCTTTGCTGTCAGTCGTGGATTGGTTTGCAACTCTTGATTTAAAGGATGCATATTTTCATATATCGATTCATCACAATCATCACAAGTACCTTTGATTTGTGCTGGTTGAATGCCATTTTCAGTATAGGGTGCTCTTATTTGGTCTCTCCACATCACCTGAGAAGGAGTGAATTGAATGTCCTAATAGCTGATCCACTTTTCACTTCTTTTCCTAAGGCCCACGTAGTTCTCAGACCTGATCCTAGGTGCTGTCCTGAGGTGGTGTCTGATTTCAACATCAGACAATTAATTTGCCATTTTTTTTCTTAAACTGCATTCCAATAGGAGGAATCTGTCCTACACACCTTGGATGCCAGAAGGGCCCTAGGATAGAACTAAAAGTTTTTGTAAATCATCTAGATTGTTTGTCTTATGCTAAACACCACATGGGTTATACAGTTCCTCCACAGATCATGTGTTACTGACAGTTACTAGCAAAAGTTCCTGCATCTACTTCGATTCCACTGCATTCCACTAGAGCTGTAGCTACTTAGATTCATAGACTCTAGGACTGGAAGGGACCTCGAGAGGTCATCGAATCCAGTCCCCTGCCCTCATGGCAGGACCAAATACTCTCTAGACCATCCCTGAGAGACATTTATCTAACCTACTCTTAAATATCTCCAGAGATGGAGATTCCACAACCTCCCGAGGCAATTTATTCCAGTGTTTAACTACCCTGACAGTTAGGAACTTTTTCCTAATGTCCAACCTAAATCTCCCTTGCTGCAGTTTAAGCCCATTGCTTCTTGTTCTAATCTTAGAGGCTAAGTGAACAAGTTTTCTCCCTCTTCCTGTGACACCCTTTTAGATATCTGAAACTAGCTCTCAATGTCCCTCTCAGTCTTCTCTTTTCCAGACTAAACAAACCCAATTATTTCAGCCTTCCTTCACAGGTCATGTTCTCAGACCTTTAATCATTCTGTTGCTCTTCTCTGACCCTCTCCATTTCTCCACATGTTTCTTGAAATGCAGTGCCCAGAACTGGACACAATACTCCATCTGAGGCCTAACCAGCGCAGAGTAGAGTGGAAGAATGACTTCTCGTGTCTTGCTCACAACACACCTGTTAATGCATCCCAGAATCACATTTGCTTTTTTTGCAACAGTATCACATTGTTGACTCATATTTAGCTTGTGGTCCATTATGACCCTTAGATCCCTTTCTACCATACTCCTTCCTAGAGAGTCTCTTCCCATTCTATATGTGTGAAACTTCCTTCACTTCTCTTAGGCAGGTGCCAGTTGCTGAAATTTGCAGAGCTGCAAGCGAGCCTTTGGTGCATACTTTCACTAAACACTGCTTTGAACTTGGCCTCTAGGGTGAATGATGGATTTGGCAAGGCAATGCTTCAGTCTATTGAATTAGGATCCTGTTCCTACCTCCAGGTTAGTTTCAAGTACTGCTTATCAGTCTGTCCCATAAGTGGAACTATGCAGAGCCACTGGAAGAAATTAAAGTTACTTATTCGTAACTGGAGTTCATCAAGATGGCTCTGCATATTCACACTTCTCTCACCCTTTCTCTCTTTGTCAGAGTCTTTGTTGTTTCTGGCATTGTGGTGGAAAGTGGCAAGTGTGATCCACAGCCTATATAGCCTCAGAATGTTGGTGATGCAGAGGGGAGGGGAAGGAGCTGTGAGACCCTTCTAGCAGTGTCAGCAAGAGTAAGATTCTACCACAAGGTGACACAGTGCCTATAAATGTGATTTATGCAGAGTCCTCTCAATGTACTCCAATTGTAAGAAACCAACCTTCATATCTTCATGCCAATGAAATGTTCATCTCATCAGCAAAATCAATGTAATTGGAGTGGAGTCTCAACTTCAAAAATACCCTTTTTGGTGCCTCACTGGTATACATTTCAGCTGTAGATCTTTAGCTTATTACAGTCCATCAGAGAAGTAGGGATTGTTGTTGTCTGAAAGCTTCATAGGTTCCATTGATTGTCAATTGCCAAGAGGAGATCAGCAAACATTTGTGATAAATATTAGTTTAATTAGCACCTTTGATGTCATGGATAGTGAAGCTTTGTTAACGGTGCTGCAGGATCTTGGGGATGCCTAAAGCCATCCCTTGACTGGTTTTCTTGTTCCCTTTTTTAAAGTTCTGAGTTGTTAATCATTGACTCTTTTGTCTGGTCAACGTATATGTGAGATCGCTTAGTGAGGAGGTGGGGATGGTCTTGGCAGCTATGCCATCAGTATAATGACAATATTCAGCTTTAAATCTTCTTTAATTCCAACTGTGCGGGGTCTCTTCTTTCTCACAGTGGTTGACTGAGCGAGAAGGCATACTCAGCTGACTGAGGATCAATTCATATGAGATAGGTATGCTGGTGGGCAGGGAAGTGTCACATGGCTCTCATCATGGGCTAATGGTGACTGCTTGTTCTATTGAAGGAGTGAGCTCAACTTTAGCCAATGGAGTCATTTTAGATCTCTGGCTTACTCCTAGCTCTTTTACCAATTGTATTGGGATAACAGACCTCCTTTCACTGCCCTAGATGTCACTTCAATGATCCATGTCTATGTTACATACTTGTTAGACTTCTGGAACATGCTCCTTACGTTGCTACCTTTGAAAGTCTCTAGGAAGCTTCATCAAGTGTTCAATGAATCTTCATGTTTGCTTTTCAGGCTGAGTCATCCAGAGAATATCCTGCGTGCTTCAAAGGCTCCATTTGCCTCCAACTTGCTTCAGGGTCCAATTCTAAGTGTTGGGTTTACTCTTATACCACTCTTGAGGCCTACCTAAGAAGCCACCTCTCACTCTGAGCCCTTGTGACAGCTGAGATCCATGTATATCTGTTTTATACCATGTTTTTTGAAAGTAGATATCAGTTGAACCATCTCTGCTGGTAATCTTTTGTTTGCATTCCCTGGACAGTCCTTAGGTCTGGAAATTTGCTCTCTGTACTGGTTAAAACAGGAAGGAAAAGTCACCAGTGGACCTTTAGAGGCTGCTTTTGATTCTGTTTCCACAAAGGTAAAGCCCATCTATTTACCTAGGATTTATCCTGAAGCAGATTAGCCAGAAGGTGGTTTGAACTTTTTTTTTTGTTACATTCAAGACTGTCAGTTATGTAGAGACTCTAAATGTTCCCGGAGGATATGGCATATCACATGTTTTTATAAACAAGCAATGGAGCTTTAATACCTAACAATTTATTCACTCTTTGCTTTTAATGTTTCTCATAGAAGCTTGAAATCAAATGGTATTTACAGTACTTGTTCATGGTTCTAAAGACAGAACGAGTCAATGCTGCTTTGATCTTCATTCCTTTCTCTGAGTACCAGTATCACTAATACAATCGGAGGGAATGCACACAGCTCTGAAAACTTGGCATGGTGTTTACTACTTAAGTGCTGTTGCAGTGCACCTAGTTTGAACTCTCACTGTTTCCAGATACAAAGCAAAATAGGGAAGCTATGGTGGAATTTTTATTTGGCTTCTCAGCCACCCCGGCATAGATGAAAATAAAGTGAGAGAAACGGCTTTTGTAACGGGAAGTCATGCCTCACCAATCTATTAGAATTCCTTGAGAGTGTCAGCCAACGTGGACATAGTGAGCCAGTTGATATAGTGTACTTTCACTTTCCAAAAGCCTTTGACAAAGTCCCTTCCCAACAGCTCTTAAGCAAACTAAACAGTCACAGGATAAGAGGGAAGGTCCTCTCATGGATCAGAAACTGGTTAAAAGAGAGGAAATAAAGGATAGGAATAAATGGTCAATTTTCCCCAGTGAAGAGAGGTAAATAGCAGAATTCTGCAGGCATCTACACTGTGTGACATTCATAAATGATCTGGAAAAGGGGGTGAACAGTGAGATGGCAAGGTTTGCTGATGATAGGCAAGGTTTGCTAATGTATCCAAGATAGTTAAGTACAAAGCTGACTGTGAAGAGTTACAAAGGGATCTCATTACACTGGGTGACAAAATGGCAGATGAAATTCAATGTTAAGTGCAAAGTAATGCATATTGAAAAACACACTCCCAACTATACATACAAAACGAGGAGTCTAAATTAGCTAAATTAACAAAACAAAACAAAAGGATCTTGGAGTCACTGTGGTTAATTCTCTGAAAACATCTGCTCAATGTGCAGCAGGAGTCACATTAGCTTTACAATATTAGGAACCATTAGGAAAGGGATAGATACGACAAAAACTATCCTAGTTCCACTATATAAATCCATGGTATGCTCGCATCTTGAATACTATTTGAAGTTCTGGTTGCCCCATCTCAGAAAAGATATAGTAAAATTGGAAAAGGTGAAGAGAAGGACAAGGAGAATGATTAGGGGTATAGAACTGCTTCCATAAGAGAGGAGAATAAAGAGATTGGCACTGTTCAGTTAAAAGAGAGAGATCTAAGGGAAGGGGATATGATAGAGGTCTATCATATCATGAGTGGTGTGGAGAAAGCGAGTAGGGAAATGTTATTTACCCCTTCATATAATACAAGAACTAGGGGCACCCAATGAAGTTAATAGGCTGAACATTTAAAAAAACAAATGGAAAAAAGTACTTCACACAACACCCAGTCAACCTGTAGAACTCATTGGTGTGAGATGTTGCGACGGTTCAGAAAGGATTAGATACATTCATGGAGGATAGGTCCATCAATGGTTATTAGTCAAGTTGGTCAGGGATGCTATCCTGTGCTTTGGGTGTACTGAATCCTCTGACTGCCAGATGCTGGGACTGGATGACAGAGGATGACTCACCCAATAATTGCCCTGTCTGTTCATTTCCTCTGAAGCATCTGGCATGGGCTACTGTCAGACAGGATACTGGGCTAGATGGACCATTGGTCTGACCCAGCGTGACTATTCTTATTTAGAATTTGAAGGATACTTCCCTCTCTGATTTCAGTTTGTAGGTAGGCTGAATTCTCACCTAAGTTAAGGGGTCAGTGTCCGTTTAGTACTATTACTCAGTATAGAATAGTCTTCTCCTTATTTAATACTGACATGAATTTAAAGAAAGAACTGACATGTTATTGTATAAATTGGTGACTGCTTGTTTCCTAGATTGACTACTTTTTTCAAGGACGCTATGTAATCATAGCCTTCCCTTTGCTAAGCAGGGGGATCATCATAAATGTGATTCTTCATCTGGTTAGACAGGGACTTAGTTCTTCCAGAGCATCCTGTTCTTGGTAGCAGAGGGAGCTCAAGATCCAAATCTGGATCCCCTGCTCTGACACTACAACACCAGGCCAGCCACATATGAGGTGTCCCATCTTAAAACAATAAATAGAGCCCAGTATTGCCATTGTCCATGGTTGTATTATGAGTGTCGCACTGTTTGGTGTTTTTCAGGAGCCCCAGTTCCTCTGATTGTATGAAAATCACACCTTTCATTTAAAAAACGAAAGAAAAAAAATTCCACCCTTTATTGCTACAGAGAAAAGCTTGAAAATGTGACCTGGCTGCACCCTGAAGGCCTGGAAACAAAAAAGCAAATAATGATTTCCGTCAATTTCAATACTTTTGGGGCCTGATTCATGATTTAATTTATATTTAATTAGCATTACCATATGGTCTGCTCCTCAATCCTGTAATTCCCTTTCTTTTTTCCTATACATCAGTATAAATAAGAAACGTATTTCCACCCCCGTTTGTAACATCTCTTGGTCTTGATGTTCCATAAAGATGCTGGTTGATTTTCCCCCAAATTATGTTTTTACAAGAAGCATCAATATCAGCCACGGATGGTGATTGTTCGTTTAAAAAAACAAAAAATCCTGCATGTTCTGCTTTTCCTTTGGGTACGCAAATTATTTTTAAGAAGGAAATTGAAGGTTTCAACTGTATTTTCCAAAAAACAGCAAATTTAGCCTTTTAGAGAGGAAATAACATATATGTAGACAGCACACCACCACTTTATATTAGGGCTGTCATAATTCTTTGATTTGTATTTATTGAAACTTAAAGTAACTCCGCATCAGAATGAAATATTTAAAATGGCTGCTCCCTGCTGGCAGCAGCCATTTTAGGTATACTGCAAAGTATGCTTCCTCATATTTCCCAATCCTGGACTGCACCCTTCCCTGGTGACCTGACTCCCTCCTGCTATCCTGGCAGGCTCCATACCCAATCCCTCATATTAACTCCAGCTAGTTCCAGCCGATGCTCTGACTCCATTCACATTCAGTATTCACTAAATACCATAGCCAGTTAGCCGGCATTCACCCAAATGCAGAAAACGTCTTCCTCACACTGTACAGAACGTAGCTTAAAAACAAAACTCCACTACTGGGAATGGTGTCCAGTAATGATTGCAATGTGCTGTTTTTAGACACCTAACCAATATACTCTATGATTTTTAGAAGCAGAATGGAAATGAATTCCTGTTCTATATTTAGCCAAGTCAACGAACCTATCCTTTGTGCCCAAGTAGTTTGATAGAATCAGTCAGGAGGCCTAAACAAAAATCCTGGACCTGGACACCACTGAACTTTGTGGTGTTTGGACTCTGAATCTGGCTCCAGATCGAAATGTTAGGGATGACTTGAGCTCTTCACTGAATTTTACTTTCACTCTCTGCTCCAAAATACACTCGCCATTTTTGACTTATGGGTTTAATATTTTTGACTCTCAGTTGTGTGACTCTCTCTCTCTCTCTCTCTCTCTCTCATTATTTTCTCCTAAAATTGTATTTTGTATTGAAACAGAAATAAAATCTGGTACCTTTTTCTTTCTGACAATTTATGCGCTAGCATCTTCCATGATATCTCAGTACAACTCTGGGAAGAGGGGTGAGTGTTATATATTAACCTGTTCCTCTGTTGGCTGGCTAATTCTGATGCACAGCACAACATATTGTAGGCCACAAAACAAGCATTAGCTATTATTTTAGATTTGACATCTATAGATTGGTGGATTATTTATTTTAAATAGCTATTTTAAATGAGAAGTACATTTTTTAATGGATGTTAACACTGTTTCTACAATCACTGTCCTAATCGCACAGACATAGATGGAGAAACTGCCATGTCAGCATGTTACCTCAAAAAGCCAGACAAAGAGGACAACGCCACCCATGGAGCTCATCATGCTGCTGTAGTAGAGCAGAAGTGCCTCCCTGCAGCCATGGTTCCATAAGTTGAGCTCCTCTGTTTGATAGTTGTAGCTGTAGTGAGCCGAGTTGTTAGTGACTTGGTACTGGATGCAGGGTCTTGGGGAACTCGGATTGCAGCAGCTGAAGGGGACTCCATCAACCAAGTACTTTCCATCCACATTGCTTTTAATTCGACTATGAACAGGCAAAGGGCAGAAGAAAGTGTAAATGCAAAGATAATATTCAGCTGAGTGAGAATTTTAATACATGAGAGAGGGGGAACCAAAGGCAAAATAATTTTCCCCTAGTTTTATGATCTTTCTAAAGATGCCTACATCCTCCATGTATACACTCATGTACACTTACCATGAAAAGCCTGAACCTGTTTTTCCACTCCACAGACCTAGGCCTCATCTTTGTTGAAATAGCAACATTGCATTTCCAGTGATATGGGAAATTGAACAATGTGAAAGACGGAGGTAAATTTCGTGAGGGGCAATTGGAGAGGATTACTGCCATCCGTGGCCATGGATAAAGATCTACCCCAGTCACTGGGGCAGTCGTACCCAACAAGACCTCTAATCCATCATCTTTTCTTTGACAAGGGCCAATAGTAGGGTATAGTAATTCACTTTAGTGAAAGTTACCCAGGATTTAAAATAAGTGTGCTTTAGCAATGAGATGTACAAGAGCGTTTGAAGTCTGTGCAGGAACTATTGACATGTTGTGCTCCATTTTTGAATTCAGCACTCAATAAAATAACCGTTTCGTCTAAATTATTTGTGCCTCAGTGTGTCCAGCTAGATATTTGTAAAGCACCCAATCACTGTAAATATCTGTGCCTGCTTCCACCAAAAATTGGCGAAGGACAAAAAGACTTTGAGGGCTGGGACTCAAGCTGGGGATATTTGCTGATCTAACACCTTAACATTTGGTGCCCACGTGAAACAGACTTTGACATGTGAAGTGTTTAAAAACCTTTTGGGAAATTTAAAAACCCTGAAATATCCTCCTCCATCACCTGTAATAGCCAATGAGGGCTATATTTTCAAAGCTGTGCTCCGTGAGGGTGACTGCAAAACATGTGTGTGTGTGTGTGTGAGAGAGAGAATTGACAGCCAAATGGGTAGCAGAATGCACAAATAAATGGGTTTGTAGGTGCAAAGCTTTGAAACCATAGCCTAAATGTCTCTGAATACCAAACAGAATCCAGTTCTGAATGTAGCATGCTTAGGTTCTGTTCTAACTCCCATTGAAACGAACACCCAGGATCCCTTTAATTTCAGTAGACCATGAAGCATGTTTAAAAAGAAAAATCAGATGCTGTGTTAAATCCTAGCTCCATTGAAATCAATACGAGATTTGCAGTTGACATCAGTGAGGCCTGGATTTCACCCTAGATACACATCCTGTGACTATATTGAGTCCTCTGCAATACACACCTCTGAATTAAAGATCAGAATTGGGCCAACAGACTCAACCTGATGGGTAGCTGAACTTTTTTAAAAAAATTATTTTACTTCCCATCTGAGTGTTGGGCAAATCTACAAGGAAATTGCCAGAAATCTCATATTCCTGAGCAAGACCCTATTTTTAAACACAATATAATCCTGTTTTCTCCCAGTACTTTGCCCTTCTGTTGTTGATGGATTAAGTTACAGCTCACAGATCTTCAGATAATGCTAGCAGGGTGAACATCTCATTATGTTTTCAAGTAGTTATTTATATCTAAGGACATTTTCCGCAACTCAAAGTGCTCCCAGGTTAAACAACAAATAAAAAGTGTATTTGTTATAATGTCACAGTTCAAAATGCTACAGAATAATAGTTGTGTGTGTCTTCTAGATTTTGAAAAGCAGCCAAAATAGCAAGCAAGCAAACAGATCACCCAGGGTTCTAGCTTGGTTCATGTGAGAATATTAAAAAAAAAAAAAAAAAAATCACTTCAGTCATTTAAAGTTACATAAATTATTTAAAAAAAGACTTTCTGGCTTAAGGCATTCTTTGTGAATCAGTAAAACATTATAAATTGATTACATTTTAATGAAAATTCCTAGGCCACTGTTCTTAAATATTTAACTTGGCAAAGAGGTTCCTGGGTGTTCACACTGACATCTTTTTTTTAATTCAAAAAGTTAATTTGTTTGCACTTTTTTATTTTTATTTATTTATTTAAGAGTGGAATTTATGTGCCTGAATTGATCTGGAGATTAAGACGTTTCTATACAGCGACCTCCAAGCTATTAAGGTGTTTCTGGTCAATAATCTGTTCCAACTTCTATGAAATACTGAAGCCATATGAGGTCAACATGAACTTAACAGTAGTGTGTCATATGCATTTACCGAGATCTCAAGGACATATTTATTTTATAAAAGAAAAACAGCAAAAAACATTAAGGGCTGGTTGATTTTAGTTTTCATTCAGTCTGAAGTATCAGCAAAGTCTGAAGTAAATTAATAAAAGGCAAAAAAACCCACTACACCATTATGGCTATTGCTGTGTCCTCCTTTCAGATTCTTGGAGTGATCTCATGTAACTTTTATCACATTTCAGTGGAGCTTTGACAGTTTACCCCAGTTGAAGGTTTGCCCCCTCTCCCAGAGCTGTAGCCATTAAAGCGCAGCACTGGGAACCCCAGACAACTGTGTTCTAATACTGGCTCTGCCAACGACTCACTGGGTGTCCTTTGGCAAGTCACTTAACCTCTCAGTTTCAGTTTCCATAATTGTAAGAAAGGATTATTTGTCCCAATTTATCCATCTTCCTTGTAGGAATGATGTGAAGGTAAACTCACTAAGGTTTGTAAAAACAGTTTAAATACTTAGAAAACTGTATAAAGTTAAGAATTATTTAATCTTATTCTCTTCTCCAGTCATAAGGATTTATAGGCTTCATTTTCTGTGCATCAAGAAAATCTGAGTACCTTCACACTGATATTCTCACTTTTGTTTTGTCAGATACGTGATACTCATGGGTTTTATATTTTAAAAGAATTACAGATAATGTTGACGATTATATTCAGTTACCTATTTCATGAAGAATTCAGTAGATTTTTTTCTTGTATTTTCCCTTTAATTTCATATCATCTAAGGGTGGGGGCAATTTGTTCACATATTAAAGCCCCTCCCCCACCCCACAAAGACAACTAGTTGAAACTACTGTACTAAAGGACAAGCACCGAACCCCAAAGGTTGGGCAACAGTTAATAGCACAGCATTGTAGAGAGAGTATAATAACCCATTGATGGGAAGTAAAAATTAAAATGCTGAAGAGATAAACAACCTTGTAGTTTTGATTTAAAAAAACAATTAATAGTAAAAGAAATACACTTCAGCTTGCTTTCATAAAGATGAAATAGTGATACAATGCCAGAGTTTAACAATTCCAACAGTTCTGCAAGACAGGGTCCTTTCTGACAGTAAGTCAGTGTTATTCAATGGAAATTCTCTTCAGGACAGGTAGAGTTTAATACTTTGTTATTCAGGTACTCAGTTTTTGGAGAAAGCAGGGAAATGCTCTATGCAACTGGGTTTATGACGTGGAAGAGCTGAAATATACATAGACTTGGAAGTATTATATTTTTATCAATAAAATGTCAGTAAACATTGATTTCACTATACACCCACCCACTGATGAAGAAATATTTCCACCTATAATAATCAAAATGTACAAAGAGGAAAAGTAAGAAATGCTTCCTGAGACCATGTTAGAGTTTGATTTAAGGATATTTATTTTGTATATTTTAACATGCAATGTTGACAATTTGTGTTCCAATGGTTATAAAGCTTTAACTTTTTGAATCAACATCTGTTATTAAATAATTGTCTGACACCCCCACATAATTTCCTGCAACTGTGAAAATTTAAACTTTTTAAAAATGATTAAACCAACTATTTTGTGCAACTGTGAAAATTTAAAACCAATAAAAATGCTTAAAAATAAACAATTGATTAAAAAAATGAAGTGAGTTCTTCCAAGCCTAAATATACAAAAGGAAAGCCTGTTGAATGGCAAATAAAACTTAAGGTGTTTTTTATATGTTCCTTTAATATTTAAGGCTGTATGAGAAGAGGATAATATCTCAAAGTATTAAATTTTAATGTTCCAGATAATGTGGGATGAACTTATCAGGAGATAGTCATCTGTCTGAGACCTTGGAATATTGGTCTCCTGATTTAAAGTATACATGGAGAGAAAACCCATCCTAACCAAAAGTAGTATAGCAACTCTATACTTCCATCTCTCTTTCAATGTAAATTTTTTTAATGTGAGATGTAATGTATGTAATGTATAATAAACCACATTAAACAACTTACTCTTTAACTTCTTTGGAGCCAAAATCCAGGTATCTATTGCTGATCCACTGAATCTCAAACCAGTCTCTGAAACCATTGTTTCCACAGCATCTGAACTCAATTTGGAGCATGTCAATTGTCTTCTTCATGAAGCATCTTCCTGGGGTATCTGTATCCCTGTAGAACTTCATGCCATTCTTTAGCCCATATGCTAATGTCGTCTCCAGAGAGCCCCTCATGAGAAAGCAAATCAGAGCAATGAAAAAAATGAAGAAGTTAAAAAAGAAACATACCACCAGGTAAGGTTTCAGCAAAGGCTTCCACTTTGCAAATTTAGTTGGATCTAGAGAATCATAGCAAATTTTGCCAGCAAGAGCATTGAAGGCGCAAGATAATATACCCATCAATATCAAAGAATTGGGCACAAGATGGCTTTCAGAATTGTCCATCACTTCACTTCGCTTCCGGAGCTCAATTTTGAGGAATAATCCCATGCTGAAAACAATGATTCCTGCAAACACTGAAAACCAGTTCATGAGCCATAGTCCCTGAGCTAGTTTTACCCTTTTCTTCTGGTTGAATTTGACTTTTAGTAGTGCCATCTTTGTAATACTGAATATTAAAAGATTCCACGGTATTACTCCTTTTCTTGACTGAGCAAGAAAATTTAGAGAGAACTATTCAGGCCTTTAAAAAGACTCTGTGTGGCATACTTTTAAGTGAGCCATTTTTTGGTCCTTCCATCATGAGCTCCCTAACCTAGGACCCAAGCAAGCAAATAACAGAAGTTTCAAATTAACAATTGCACATTAATAGAGATAATTTGCAAATAGCACCTACACCTGTTTCTGGTGGTCACTTCCAACCAAAAGAGAAACAGTCTCAAAATTTCAAACGAGTTGATCTGGCTCTACAAGACGTCATTCTAATACCTTTAATCAGGTTGATCCAATTTAGAGAAATCTCTGCTAACAGATAAGCAGTGGAAATAATCCCTCATTTTACTATTTAGTGGATTTGTGCCTTCATATGATAGGTTACATCGTACTAGAATGTCAAAGCCCAGAAATATAAAGAGATGCTTGTTACCAGATAAAGAGAGGTCCAAAATAAAAAGCTATATCAACAAAGAAAAGCATGTTGTATATGACAGTCTGAGTTACTTGTACCTACAGATAGAAACACCATTCTAGTACATTCTCTGTTCACCCTAGATGGCTTACATGTTTTGTTTTGGGAGCAGTTAAGGACATCATTTTTAGTCACCTAAAAATTTAAGCTTGTGGAAGCCCTGAAAGAAAGTAGACTATGACTAGCCCTGACAAGATAGTAAAAAGCACCATCAAATACACTCACTAAATAAAACATAGCCTAAAATCCAGGAACATTTGTTTGAGTCACGAGCAGTTTACTGGTTAATTGTGATGGGCTAAGGTGTGGGAGAAAGATTTGTCAAGAAGGCATGAAAAATACTTGCCTTCAGTGGAGTTACACCAGGGATGAATTTGATTAAGAAGGGAATCTCTGCTTCATCATCACTAGTTAATACATAAGTGCTATTTTAGTCTTTGAGACTCTCTACTGAGCATTTTAAGAAGTATACAGAATGGAATACAGAATCCAGGGAGTCTCAACCATTTTCATTTTGTGGACTAATTGTTCATATAGCGATTTGAACAGAAAGGGAGGTGGCTCACAACAAGACATGCTTACATAACATCCTTGTGGCAACTATAGCACTTGCTTACACCGAACAGCAGCATTAGTAATTTATGTATGTCATTTTAACTGCCTTTTATGTTATAAATAGACTTGGCAGAATTCAATTTTTATAGTTTCAATGCATTTTAAACATTTTTCTATTTTTATTAATTTAAATTTTCACAGTTGTTGGAAATTATGGGGCATTACACATAAGAACATAAGAATGACTGTACTGGGTCAGACCAAAGGTCCATCCAGCCCAGTATCCTGTCTACTGACTGTGGCCAATGCCAGGTGCCCCAGAGGGAGTGAACCTAACAGGTAATAATCAAGTGATCTCCCTCCTGCCATCCATCTCCACCCTCTGACAAACAGAGGCTAGGGACACCATTCCTTACCCATCCTGGCTAATAGCCGTTAATGGACTTAACCTCCATGAATTTATACAGTTCTTTTTTTAAACGCTGTTATACTCCTAGCCTTCACAACCTCCTCAGACAAGGAGTTCCACAAGTTGACTGTGCGCTGTGTGAAGAATTTTCTTTTATTTGTTTTAAACCCGCTGCCCATTAATTTCATTTGGTGGCCCCCTAGTTCTTATATTATGGGAACAAGTAAATAACTTTCTTATTCACTTTCTCCACATCACTCATGATTTTATATACCTCTATCATATCCTCCCCTTAGTCTCCTCCTTTCCAAGCTGAAAAGTCCTAGCCTCTTTAATTTCTTCTTATATGGGACCCATTCCAAACCTCTAATAATTTTAGTTGCCCTTCTACGAATCCTTTCTAATGCCACTATATCTTTTTTGAGCTGAGGAGACCACATCTGTACGCAGTATTCAAGATATGGGCATACCATGGATTTATATAAGGGCAATAAGATATTCTCCGCCTTATTCTCTAGCTCCTTTTTAATAATTCCTAACATCCTGTTTGCTTTTTTGATTGCTGCTGCACACTGCGTGGACGTCTTCAGAGAACTATCCACGATGACTCCAAGATCTTTTTCCTGATTAGTTGTAGGCTGCTAAATTAGCCCCATCATATTGTATGTATAGTTGGGATTATTTTTTCCGATGTGCATTACTTTACATTATCCACATTAAATTTCATTTGCCATTTTGTTGCTCAACCACTTAGTTTTGTGAGATCCTTTTGAAATTCTTCTCAGTCTGCTTTGGTCTTAACTATCTTGAGCAGTTTAGTATCATCTGCAAACTTTGCCACCTCACTGTTTACCCCTTTCTCCAGATCATTTATGAATAAGTTGAATAGGATTGGTCCTAGGACTGACACTTGGGGCACACCACTAGTTACTCCCTCCATTCTGAAAATGTACAGTTTATTTCTACCTTTTGTTCCCTGTTTTTTAACCAGTTCTCAGTTCATGAAAGGATCTTCCCTCTTATCCCATGACAACTTAATTTATGTAAGAGGCTTTGGTGAGGAACCTTGTCAAAGACTTTCTGGAAATCTAAGTATACTATGTCCACTGGATCTCCCTTGTCCACATGTTTGTTGATCCTGTCAAAGAACTCTAATAGATTAGTAAGACACAATTTCCTTTTACAGAAACCACGTTGACTTTTGCCCAACAATTTATGTTCTTCTATGTATCTGACAATTTTATTCTTTACGATTGTTTCAATTAATTTGCCCGGTACTGATATTAAACTTACTGGTCTATAATTGCCTGTATCACCTCTAGAGCACTTTTTAAATATTGGCGTTACATTAGCTATCTTCCAGTCATTGGGTACAGAAGCTGATTTAAAGGTTACAAAGCATAGTTAGTAGTTCGGCAATTTCACATTTGAGTTCTTTCAGAACTCTTGGGTGAATGCCATCTAGTCCCGGTGACTTGTTACTGTTAAATTTATCAATTAATTCTAAAACCTCCTCTAGTGACACCTCAATCAGTGACAGATTTGTCACCTACAAAAGCCAGCTCAAGTTTGGGAATCTCCCTAAACTTCAGACGTGAAGACTGAAGCAAAGAATTCAGTTCGTTCTCCTGCAATGACTCATGTCCTTTAGTGCTGCCTTTTGTATCTTTCAGATCATTCCGCAGTGGACTCACTGTTTTTAGCAAGCTTTTCTGCTTTGATGTACTTTAAAAAACATTTTTTATACCTTTTTGAGTTTGGCTAGTTGTTTTCTCCAATTCCTTTGGCCTTTCCTTATTATAGTTTTACACACTAATTTGGGTAGTGTTTATGCTCCTTCTATTTACCTCACTAGGATTTGACTCCACTTTTTAAAAGATGCCTTGTTATCTCTCACCTCTGCTTTTTTACATGGTTGTTTAAGCCACGGTAGCCTTTTTTAGTTCTTTTACTGTGCTTTTTAATTTGGGTATACATTGCAAGTTGGCCTCTATTATGGTGTCTTTTAAAAGTGTCATGCAGTTTTCCCGGGACTTCACTCTATTCACTGTACCCTTTTAATTTCTGTTTAACTAACCTCCTCACTTTTGCATAGGTTTCCTTTCTGAATTATGCCACAGTGTTGGGCTGTTGAGGTGTTCTTTCCCACCACAGGATGTTAAAAAGTTGTTATATTATGGTCACTATTCAAGCGGTCCCGTTAATAGTTACCTCTTGGACTAGATCCTGCACTCCACTCAGAACTAAATCGAGAATTGCCTCTCCCCTGTGGATCTTGTACCAGGTTTCTAAGAAGCATCTCGCAGTCATTTAAAGTATCAAGAAATTTGTCCCTGCATTTCGTCCTGATGACATGTTCCCATCAATATGGGATAATGAAATTCCCACTATTACTGAGTTCTTAATTTTGATAGCCTCTCTAATCTCCCTTAGCAGTTTCATATCACTACACTGGTCCTGATCAGGTGGGTCAGTAATAGACTCTAGTGTTGAATTCATTTTAGAGCATGAAATTACTATCCATAAAGATTGTATGGAACATGTGGATGCACTTAAGATTTTACTTCATTTGATCTATATTTCTTTCACATATAGTGCCACTCCCCCCTGCACGACCTGTTCTGCCCTTCTGATATATTTTGTCACCCCGGAAATTATTTTGTCTCATTGGTTGTCCTCACACCACCAATAATAGGTTCTGTGATGCCTATTTATATCAATTATCCTCCTTTAACATGAGGCACTGTAGTTCACCCATCGTATTATTAGCCTCTTAGCATTTGTGTATACTGTCACTGTTTATTTGTCTGCCCTTTTCTGATGTGTCAAGAATTCCTTTTTTATGTGAATGTTTCTGCTGATCTGGCCCTACTTTATCCTCTTCCATACTGTCTTCCTGACTAAAACCTAGAGATCTCTATCAATAGACCTCCTTCTAAGAGAAGTCTCTCTTTGATCCACATGCTCCTCTGCAGCAATCGGCTTTCGCCCATCTCTGAGGTACGTCTACACTGCAACAGATTATCTTTCGAATTAGCTTAAACCGATATTACAAAACAGATCTAATAAATTGGTTTAGCGCGTCCACAATGGGTCACGAAACGATTGTTGCGTCCATGGTCCAAAGCTACCATCGATTTCAGGAGCGGTGCACTGTGGAGCTGTTCCTCAGCTATCCATAGTTCCCACTTCCGGGTTGAGAAGCACAGTGCCTGAATGGGGCAAAACATTGCCCAGGTGGTGCTGGGTACAGCCTCACCCCTCCCTTTGTGAAGCAGCAGACAACCCTTTGCGCCTTTTTCCCGAGTGCATTGAGCAAACGCCAAGCACAGCAATCAGGACCCTGAGATCACAAACGGTATCCTGACCGTTGTCAACACCTCGCGTACTCTCTGCCAGCAGCATTCAGTACACAGAGGGTGACATTTACAGTACTCAAGGAATATTTATTTTACTTCTTTTCACGTGCTGGGGGGGGGGGGAGAAGACTGACGAGCTGTTCCGTGAACCACGCAAGACACCGTGTATAATAGCTACAGACATGGGCGCTCAGCAAGAATGCAAATAGTTTCAGAGATGCTGTGGAGACTGGTAGCTGTAGTCCTCATTACCCCCTCTCTCCCTCCATGAGCATCCGTTTGAGTTCTCTGGCTTCCCGTTACGGTTGTCACGTACCGCTGTGTATCCTGGAGTTTATTTTTTCCAAACGCTTTGGCATTTCCTGTTCTTTAACGGAGCTCTGATAAAACAGATTTGTCCCTCACCATACAGCGATCAGAATCTAGTATCTCCCGTAAGGTTCAATGCAGGAGCTACTTTTGCATTTGAACTGCATCGCCACCCGTGCTGATCAGAGCTGGACACGTGAAAGCAGGAAATGTCATTTAAAGGTCTCGGGGCTTTTCTGTTTACCGGCACTCCGCATCCGAGATTTGGATGCGGACCAGAGCGGTCAATGGTGCACTGTGGATACCTCTAGGAGGCCAATAATGTCGATTTCCGTCCACACGAACCCTAATCCAAGTTATCACTTTCGAATTTAGCCACTACTCCTCTCGTCTGGGAGGAGTTCCGAAATCGATTTAAGGAGCCGTTTAACTCGATATTAATGGACGACGTGTGAACGGGTACAGGCGTTAAATCGGTATATCGCCATTAAACCGATTTAAAGTCGCAGTGTAGACCTGGCCTTAGTTAAAACTGCTCTGCAACCTTTTAATGTTAAGTGCCAAGCAGTCTGGTTTCCCCATTTGGTTAGATGGAGCCCACCCTCCTGATAGGCGTCCCTATCTCAAAGTTCCCCAGTTCCTAATAAATCTAAACCTCCTTTCTACAGCCATATCTCATCCACGAACTAACACTCTGGAAGCCCTGCCTGTTACCTGGCCCTGCACGTGCAGCTGGAAGCATTCTGAGAATGCCACCATAGAGGTCCTGGATTTCAGTCTCTTCACTGGCAGCCTAAATTTGGCCTCCAAGGACATGTCTCCTACCCTCCCCTATGTCATTGGTACCTAATGTACCACAACCACTGGCTCCTCTTCAGCACTACACATAAGTCTATCTAGATGCTTTGAGAGATCACAACCTTCGCATCAGGCAGGCAAGTCACACAATGGTTCTCTCAGTCATCACAAAACCAGCTATCATGTTTCTAATGGTCAACTCTTCATTACTAACACCTGCTTTTCCCAGTGACTGGAGTGGATGGGTCATTACACAAAGTAAAAACTATTTCCCTATGCTAATTTTCTCCCGACTGTTACTCACACCTTCTTTTCAACTTGTTGGAAATGGGCCATCCTGATGATCACTACAAAAGTTTTTTTTCTCCCTGCTGATAATAGCCTCCTTAATTGATTAGTCTTGTTTAGAGCTGGTAATGGCACACCCATTTTTTCAAGTTCTCTGGTATATCTATCTATTTATATCGATATTATCTATATATCCCCTACTGTGTTATTCCACTGCTGCATCTGATGAAGTGGGTTTTTAGCCCATGAAAGCTTATGCTCAAATAAATTTTTTTAGTCTCTAAGGTGCGACAAGCACTCCTGTTCTTTTTGCTGATACAGACTAACACGGCTACCACTCTGAAACCTCAGACTCAGTGGTTCAGCAGCCAAATTAACTATCAGCATTCCCAAAAGAGCTACAGTAGTGTGAATTCATTGTTTCATTTACTATAGTACTAAATATTCATATTTAAACAGTATGACAGGGGAAATTTATGTATTATTTTTACAGCAAAATGACTGACCAAGTATTATTTTATCAACTAGTTGGTTTATAACAGGGGTAGGAAACCTATGGGATGTGTGCTGAGCTGATTTTCACTGGCACTCACACTGCCCGGGTCCTGGCCACCAGTCTGGGGGGCTCTGCATTTTAATTTAATTTTAAATGAAGCTTCTTAAACATTTTAAAAACCTTATTTACTTTACATATAACAATAGTTTAGTTATATATTGTAGACATAGAAAGAGACCTTCTAAAAACATTAAACTGTATCACTGGCACGCGAAACCTTAAATCAGAGTGAATAAATGAAAACTTGGAACACCACTTCTGAACGGTTGCCGACCCCTGGTTTATAACATAGTAAAAGCATCTTGACTGGTTAATATTTAAGGAACACAGCATTTTAATATCATGTGCTGCAAAGAGCTGCAGGAGACACATTAAAGAGCCACTTGCAGTTCAAGAATCTCAGGCTGAGTATCGTTGTATTACAGCCTAGAAGAACCATACTAAAATGGAGTTCTTCTCCCTCCACCCCTCTAAATGGTGGTCAAAAGAATAGCTAAACAGAACTGTGACGCTCTCAGTTTCTGAAGAGGAAAGCACAGATCATGTGACTTATGTGCATCCTCTAGTGGCTGACAACAGAATGGCTAAAAAGAAAAACAACAGTGTAATGAGAAGGCTGTTCCAGTCATCATATCTATTAGCACAGTGTCTTAAAAAAAAATTAAGTGTAAAATATAACAACAAAACCACTCAAACCAGAAGCCTACATCTGAACAGTCTGGCATTGTACAGTAAGACTGAATCATTCTGTTTCTGTTTGAAAGAACGGGAAATCAGAGATCATCTCAAGTTGTGAGGGAGCGTTACATTAGTAATTTTAACTACTGCTAAATTATCCTAAGCTTTTTTAAAAACTAGAATGTTCCTTACAAACTCTAAGTACCATTGTTTGGAAAGGGAGAGAGAGATTCTCTCAGTCCAGCTTTCCATCATGGCTCGGCAGTACACTGGACTATTGTTAAAACGGCAGCCCCCCTCTGACAAAGACAGCAGTCCAATTCCCTAAATACGTGTGGCATGTATAGCTGCTTGGAACTAGTAATTGGAATTTCCCTTTAACAGCAGATCTGGTTGCCTCTCACCAGCTTTTTCTTGCTTTGCAGAGTGGGTGCAACAAAGGATCGAGGGGAGGAAGGAAAGAAGTTACAAGCAAAAAGAAAAGCAGGCCGTTGATAAAGTGGAGGGGAAATACTGTTTCTTGGACAGTCTGTGTATCTCTGCAGAAGACGCAGCATCGAAGTGAAGACTTCCTTGATTTCTCAGCAAAATGTCACATAACCCTTCAGTGCAGGTCACCATGTTTCATTGGCTTCAACAGCACTAAACTAGAAGCTACTGTATTGGTTGTTTGGAACATATATTTCCTTGACAATCTGAAGTGAGTTAGACATGAACCTGGATGAGTTTCCTGTGCGTCAGTAAGGATAAAATGAAGCTCTGTCATCTGACACAATTTTATATCAGGAACATAGATGAAAATGACATACAATGAAAAACTATTCTGCTGTTCATTTAGGAGTAAAAAGAGAAACATCAAGTGAACCCACCGAGTGGCAGGTCTCATGCAGCTCAATGTGGATATTGAAAGTTTAGATTTTCACCAGGAACGCAGATGCTATTAGCCTAGATGAATGCTGAGCCAACTGTAGTGTATATGAATAGGATAATGAACTCCCTAGTAACACTCACTGTGTTCTATGTTTTAGAAGCCACCAGAACTCAGCACAGCAGTGTGTCTAGGGCATGCATGTGCTGAATATACACAAGACATGGTTATCTGAACCACAACATGCCTTTGCGATTACTGTATTATTGTTTTATTTACTTATATTACCATAGCACTTAGGCTAGCCTGCTTATTGTGCAAAGAGTAAAAGGCACAGCACCAACATATGCAAATGCCCTAATTCCATGCTTTTGCTTCCAGATAGGCTTCTTTCCTAGTCCTGTAACTGGAAAACATGAGTTCAAGCTTACAAAAAAGTCATTTTTACTGGAAAACATTTCAACAACCCACCTGGAAGACCAAGGCAGATATAGAGAACAAGATCATGAGCTTTGACTAGACCTGTCAGGTCCTGCAAGCCTGCACAGATTCCCTTGTTACGAAGGTATCCTCTGAATTCGCCAGAGACTTTTACTATATATGCTAAAATATACATTTAAACAGCCAACATTATTTAGTAATCACACACCGCACATAGTTTACGTTCGTCCTGCTTTGAGCAGGGGGTTGGACTAGAAGACCTCCTGAGGTCTCTTCCAACCCTGATATTCTATGATGTACAATGTCAGCAAATTAAAACTGGTGTGAGCACCTTAACCTTAGATTTACAGGCTTAAATTGTAAATATGCGAACTAAACATTGTGGTAACATAGTTTTTATGTTTTAAGAAAATGGAAAAAAAAGAAAAGAAAAAATAGAACGAATGCTAGAGCCTGAGACAGCAGATATTCCTTACATTCATTGGCCTCCAGATTCCACTCCAGTAGGAAGAGGAGACTAGAGGAGGAACCCATATAGCAAGACGAAGGAAGGCAGCATAGGCAGAAGAAGAGTCCATAGAAGCTCTACACAAATTCCTGTGCCTTAAATATTTTTTGTGAAACCAGAGGAAATTCTCAGAGAAAAGCTGGTTTAAGAAGATGTTATGGTTGCCTGTATTTAAGCAATTGGTTAAAAGGATACTATCCTTAAGAAAAAGTTGAAATTTTCTCAAAACAAACAAAACCCACAGACCTAAATAGTACAAAGTGCACAATTGAGATTGTCCAATAATCTTCACGGTGTCCCCAAGCTCTCATTCACATTTCACTCTGTCCATCTGTTAGCTCTTGCATGTAAGATGGGACTTATTTAGATGAATTTTTTTTTGTTAAAGTTTTCGTAAACCGATGTCATTTTTGCCCTTGACCTTAAGGGATTCATAATCCCACACTTGGAAGCTAGCAGGCCACTTCCTGAGTACCTATCCCAGGGCAGGACTTCTCCCTGGCTTCGAAGATCACAATTCCATACCTAGTCTCCTTTAAGATTGTGTTCTGTTAGTTTATTTACCTATCTTTTAACAGTTTTTTAACTCACTCCTTTTCTCTCAGGTTTCAGGGCCACCCCTCCCAGGGGTCTTTGGCACTCCTGCTTCTAGGAACATCCCAGTTTTAGTCCCGTGGCTGCTTCCTTGAGCATCTGGTCCCTTGCTCCAAGGACTCACCACCAAAGGTAGCTGTACTCCATGGTGGGTTTCCATTCCCTAGGCACAACTTATTTCAATCACGCTTTCCTTCACTTCTCATTTCCTGCCCTTTACAGGGCCAGCTGTAGCCCAGACCCCTTTAAAGGGTTGGATTGGCTTTCCTTGCTCTGAACCAGGATGGCGGGGCCCAGTTCTGCTCACAGAGACCAGGTGCCCTGTGACAGCACCCTAAATTTCCACTGTTGGCAGTGGGAACTGGGGATGGTCAGCATCTCACAGGAGCCAACACTATTGAAGAAATTCTGTGCCCAAAACTCCCATTGACTTCAGTAATGGCCAAGATTTCACCCTGTGCATCTTATGTTAATCTTACAGTATGATAACCAAACATTGGTGGAGATGCATGAAAACTTATCTTTTTGTGTGTGTGTATGTGAAACTATATGGTTTTAATAAGTCAAGAGTTACCACTGCACTGCTGCAGCAAATTAAGGTAGGTGGATTATTTTTTTTTGAATGTTACTGCCAGTCTATCAACAACAGTCAAGTAGTTCAATTATATCATCTTTTATTTTTTTTGAATTACCCTTTGTAAAGGTGCTTGTTGCTTAAGAAGAAGATTGTTTCCAGTTCTTTGGTTATTTTGGCAGCAATGATATAGAGCCAGAATTAAGGTTTTGGGGGAGACCGGAACGGTTTTCTTCAATTTTATCTTATGTATGTATTATGAGTGCCTTTGGTATGACCCTAAAGGCTGTTGTAATGGTAAATGGTCTCCTCTCACTCAGGGATGAAGATCAGGTGTCCATGCCGATATTGTTAAATCTATCAGCTATGGAGCTGTGTGAATAACTGATATTTAGGCTTACTGGCAATTTCAAAAAGCGTTGGAGCCTGTGAGAAGCTGACCATCTTCAGTTCCCATTG
Source organism: Chelonoidis abingdonii (assembly GCF_003597395.2). Classification (NCBI taxonomy): domain Eukaryota; kingdom Metazoa; phylum Chordata; order Testudines; family Testudinidae; genus Chelonoidis; species Chelonoidis abingdonii. Next base: position 177,121,331 of record NC_133771.1, read on the forward strand.
AAGTCAATGTGTTTTGGGGCTAACCACAACCAGAAGTTTTCAAAATATGTGACTAATTGAAAAGTTGAAAAATAAAATAGTTTTGGGTCAAATGAAATTGTTTTTGTTGAGATTCAGCATTTTTTAACATTTTTATTTTTCTTTAAAATAAAATGAAAGGAAATTTCAAAACAAAAATTTATTTTGACCCAAATAATTGAAATGTTTTATTTCAAAAACTATATAATGAAACATTTTGATTTTTTTAGCATTTTGATTTGGCTTCAAAACCAATAATTTGGTGAAACCAGCATGAATTTGCCAAACATTTTGGTGTCACTGAAGCTGCATTTTTCGCCAAAAAAAGCTGCAGTGAAAAAATTTCATCCAGTTCTAATCATCTATGTTTGAAAGCACTGATAATGAGCTGTTGTTAACTGCGGGCCACAATGAATGTAGACAGGGCTGCTTTTGGTAAGCTCCATTCCTTTCCTACTGAGTGTTCTTTAATAGTGATGGTGGACAATTTCTCCTTTTCCCCCAAGAGTACACTTCTGTGGGGTTCCATCTCATCTCTCTTCTTGTTTACTGAATATATATTTATGGTGAGCAGTCAGGTTGTGATGTACATGGTGACACCTCACTCTGTAGCTTTAACTCAGTTGACCTAGACAACACTTACTGTTTTACATGATATTTGGTCTACGTTGAGATATTGATGAAAGCCAGCTGGCTAAGGCTATATCAGTATATGTCCGACTGAAGTGATTTTGGCTGGTTAAGGGAAGCAACTGGGGGACATGGCAAGGATAACATTTGCCTTCTTGACTGAGGGTGTGTGTCTGCATTTGCTTGTTTAGCGATTGCATGTCTTGCTACTAGATAATCAGATAGCAGCAACATCTGTGATTTTTTTCTATTATGAATAGCCAGGAGCTTGAAATCATTTGTTTTGGATGCACACCTTACTACTCACCCTTGCTATAGCAGAATGCAACACTGAGCCTACTCCTCCCAGCTAGCCCTTTAGATTACTTCTGCTTAGCTCCATTCAGAATCATCTCAAACAAACCAAACCTTCACAACAAAAAGTCCTTTTCTCCCCAGCTGTCTTTAGTCGGGTGCGTTTTTCCCAGAGCTCCACCACTGTTTGGAGACAGAGTAAAAACAATTCAGTCTCATTCTCCCTGCCCCGCGAAAGGTTAGCAGGCAATTCTCTTCCTGCCAGTGACTCTCCCTGTTATGAGGGAAGAAGTAGATTTTATGGTGCACTCCTTCCTGGAACTTGTCTTGGCTGGCTGAGAAAGGGTAGAGCCCAGCTCCACCCTACACTATAAGGCTCCTGGTCCCAGGCCAAAAAAAGACAGTAGCTAGGGCATTCCTGTTTCTTAATAATAATTTTACATTGCCATGCCTGTAAACATGCTGCTCTGTAACCACTCAATTGGTGTAACAAACTGCCTGGAAACAGTGAACTGTGGGGGTGGAGGAGAGGGGAGGTGGAAATGTGTTCCATTTACAAATCTAGTCCCATAGGTGCCAACTCCATGGGTGCTTCAGGGCTGGAGAACCTAGGGAAAAAAATAATGGGTGCTTAGCACCTACCAGCAATAAGCTCTCCCCTCTCCCCCCCCAGGCATCTCCTGCCTGCCAGCAGCTCGGTAGATCAACTCCTCCCCTTCCCCCCACGCCTCCCACCCACTGTGATCAGCTGTTCTGCGGCATGCAGGAGGTGCTGGGACGGAGGGGACAGGGCATGCTTGGGGGAGGGGGCAGAACTAAGTGGGAGGAGGTGGGGAAGGGGTGGGGGCGCGGCCTGGGGCAGAGTGGGAGTGAGATGCGGAGGCGCATNGGGGCGGGGCCTGGGGCAGAGTGGGAATGAGAAGAGGCAGGGCAGAGGTGGGGGCTTGGGAGAAGGGAGGGGGTGGGAGCATGGCCTGGAGTGGAGCGGGAGGTTAAAGGTAGTCCATGAAGTCCTACAACAGGGCTTTGAAATGTTGTCCACAAATGTGCCTGGTGTGGTGGTGGAAGAGGATGGCTGTGGTGTTCTGTGTGTTTGCATGCACCATAACAGGCTAAGCCATGTGGAAGATCATCCTGTTGATTCCTCCATTAATTCTGAACCAACCCCAGGTGCTGCAAACTCTTTCTGTATCAAGATCTCCATATAGGTAGTTGTATTTCTGTGAAAGATATATTTTTCCAGGGCCATCTGGGTAGCTAAGCAGCCCACTCCACCCATAGATGTGCTGTTCAGTGACTATACATATAAATTCTCCAGTGGCATACAGTGCTGGTTTCCCACCAGCAGCTTGGAATAACATCTCCCTTTGTGAATTGGGCACAGGAACTGATGTCCTCCAAAATGTGGAAAGTCCAAAATGATAGAAAAATCTTTTGTAGCATGGCCATTGATGGCATCTCCCACCCTGAGCTGTTCTGCAATTTTTCTTTTAAAAGCAGCTTTGATTTTTTTATAACTTACCATTGTCTCTGAATGTCTTTTGCTGCACTTGACCTGGCTGTGTCCAGGGAACGTCTGTGCTCTCAAGCATCCTCTCAAATGTACTGAAATTCAGTTTTGAAAAGTAACATTTTACCTCTTTGAAACTCCACAGGATTTTTTCTGTGCTCCAGCACTGAGCTATTTGAAAAAATAACCATCTTGTCCTATTCCAGCCCCTGACCTCTATTGGCTGCAGTACCTCCACAGCTCGCCCACATTGCAGCAGAAGCCAGGGTCAATGTACCTTCACGGACTGTTCCAAGAAGCATTTCTGTGATGAATTTATAGTTGAAGTTTCAGACAGGCCAACTGACAGGTCTAGTACCAAAGACAGAGGGACTTACAGCTAGAGGAAAGGCTCAGGCTGGCTATACAGCTTGGGGTCAGGGTTTCAGCACAGGAGCAAGCACTTGCTTAGCAGTTCCTGGAACAGAGATGATGGCTAAGAGAGGATGACAGACCTTAGCAGAAAAAACTGTTCAAGTGGCTACTATCCCTAATGGCTGCAAGAGTACTGGCTCCTGCTGTACCTACACCACAGTCTGAATCCCCTCCCTGGTATCTTGTGATGCAGTCCAGAAACAGCTTGCATAATTCCATAGCTGGGTGGGCCATGTAATCAGGCCCTCTGAGTGGCTAAGCAGGGCAGCTGCGTCCTTTGTAGTTCTCCATATTGACACCCTCCCTTACAGATGCCTCCACCCTTACTTCCCTGATGCCAAGAGTGCAGCCAACATGAGAAGGGAAAGAACAGGTGGCCAGTGGGTATGAACCAGTATGGAGTTTGTCTTGTACATGGTTTCACTGTTTGCATGTGTTCAGGCACTTTTTATTTTTAAAAGGTTTTGTTGCTAATGCTGATTGGTGTGGTAATGGAAGCTGACCTGCCTGGCAGCAGGTCAATGGTGAACTTCTCATGCTGCATTGTGGACGCCACAGCCCTGATTTCGAGCCCAGGGTAGAAAATTCTTAATCTAGGCTTTACCAGTGTAGATACTCACCCCTGAGTTCTCTAATCCGGGGTCTACTGACTTGAATCCCACCAACACCGGGCTTATATTGTGTAGGGAAAAAAGGGTATGTTTCCAATGCAAGGCCTGAAGTATGGGTAACTGATGCTGGGGAAATAAGGGAGCCCTTTATGCCGCCTCGCTCCTCTATGTGGGCACAAAGTGGCTCATGATTGTGCCAAAAGTTAAGTCACTGAAAAATGAGAATGAATTTTTGATGCGTATTTTGTATTATTCACCCAATTCTAATCTGCTGTTTTACAGAAATGAAAAGGCAATTAATTTGACTGCAAGCTGCTCCTATGTTGACAATTTTGTGTCCACCAGATACAGAAATTAAATGTTAACCTTTATGTTTATATACACTACACCTGTCATTAAACATTAATGCAGCTTTTTTAGACATAATACTGTTGTTCATTCAATTCCCTTATTTAGAGTAATTCCCAGGCATGAAAAGAAAAAAGATTCTACAACAGCAGTAGATGCAGCCTCTGGGAAGAGCGAGGGGTTGAGAGACTAACTATATCACTTTTATATTTATATGTACACAATTCTTTGCATGAGTGAGTGATCTCTTAAACTCAGTCAAGATAATCACTTCAAACCAAATTATGCTGCTCCATTTCATACTGTCAATTCTATGTGCCCTAGAAAATGCAATCATTATGGTCAACCTTTAGAGGAGGAGTAGTTTGTATTCAACAGTATTACTAATTTTCCGAAAATTCTCTTGACATTTTAGCTTTCCTTCATGAGTACACGACCCAGAATTTTCTTAAGAGTGAAGCACTTCACAGAAGAGGAGGCATTGAGAATTGGCAACTCACTTCAGTGATTTCTGAGAGGGTGCCTACCAGGTATCTCCACAGAACGCACCTAAATATTAGTCTCTGTAATCAACTTTTAGGCTTTCCTCCCTGTGTTGATTACTCCTGAGGGAATCCTGCACCACTGTGCACATGCAGAATTAATGTTCCCCCCAGATTCCTTTGCTTCCTTGCACAATAATGACTTTGACAGGGAAGGTGCAAGAGCAGTCACACACCACTCTTTAGCTGTACAGTTACATCATTTCAGGCACAGACCTACAGCAGGAAGCGAAAAGGACTTGCTTATTGTCAGTACAATGATAATTAAGGGGGGGGGCACTCAAATAAAGAACAAATGTGATTCTTTACCACAAGTAGAGCTTGTTCTAAGACTAAAAAATTTGAGATGTTATATCTTGTCCTTTACAGTAGATAAAATACAGTAGTTAGACCCCTGAGAACTATTTTCTTTGAACATATTTATTAGACTGCCAAAAGTTTCCACATCAGCAGAAAATTAGACAAAATAAGGACTGAGTTAAATACAGTTCACTAAAATACATTCATGGTATTATAACTGAAACCATAAGGCAGAAGATGTAAGTTAGTACAAGTAAACAAAACTGCAAAGTTGTGAGAATACCCCCAAACCCATACAAGTTAAATTGTAAATGAAAGAGGGTAACAACTTTATTCTGGAAAGAAACAAACAGTGAACAGGTGAGACTATATTTGTTCTTGAAAAAGTTAAGAGTGCCTTCAACTAGATACTGCTTTACAGTGATTATGAATGTATTTGATGTTTTAAAACATTGCACTTCAGCCCAGAGAGCATAGTGTGCTTTTTTCCAATAGGCAAGGCAGTGTTTATATTTATCTACAGTAATATTTTAGAGTAGAGATGTTACAATGGAATGACCTTTGAACAAGGCAGTTCTGTTTCAAGTTTTCACACCTTTCTACCAGCTGTCCTACTTGTAAACAATGAGCACTTTCAAGAGAAGGTCTTGTATATAGTTTGGTTTTTTTAAATAAAGGACAAAGGCTTGCAGACTATTCCATGTTATCTTCTACTGTAAGTACATAATGCTACACCATGTGTAGTTTGCTTTTGAAGGGCTACTGCTACATCTTCACCAAAATAGGCTTTGGTAAATTGCCTATGCAACTTTCCTATACAAAAGAGAAGATAGCAGTACAGACAGTAGATCACGAGCTTGTAGTTAATGTTTTTGGGGGGAGAGCAGGGGTGGGGAGGGAAGAGAGGCAAGGAAGTTCTCTCTAAACCATCCTCCCCAAACATTCCACATCAATTCAACCTCTTTAGATAACTGTACCATATTACTAGAGCAAGACCTCTGTGGTGCCAAATCACCTACTGCATACCTTAAACATGTTCTCTAAGAACTTGTTTACACTACTTTTTATCTCAAGTTAACTGATTTGCCAATTAATGTTTGTAATGGCTAATCTGGATACTTCCCAACTAGCTGTTTCAGGCTACAACCATTTGTCCCTTAGCACCCAGAACAGCAGTTATGAACATATTTACCTTGAGTTAACTGATTCTCAAGTTAACTTGAGATCAAAACTGTGAGAGTAAAGGGTTAGCCTCCCACCAGGAAAAGAGGGAGGTTCTTAACTTAGTGGCCAACATACTGTAAAAGCCTAATGAGAACAAGGCAATTTGTAGTTTTCACCCATGTTAGCAGACCAAAGTAACTGCTAGGTGTATGCTGAAAATTTAAGCTGATCTAACTACACAGTTTAGGGGTGTGAATCTACATCTCAGGAGTGTGAATTTAAGTCAACCTAAACCTCAGTGTAGACAGCACTAGGGCAATGGAAAAATTCCACCAGTCTGAAAATTTTTTACATTACCTGCGAAGACAGAGTAATATCCTATAGAACTCAGGAGTCTGAGCATTAGATTTCCTGGTCCACTGAAATGTACATCACCACAAGGCAATTCAGATTTTATCCAGCTGAACAAGTAGGCAGCAGCATACCTTTATTTAGAGGCTCATTGCCAGTGAGCAGGAAAACAGTGTACAAATCACAGACACCCTAAAGAGTTGTCACAGGGATACTGCAGTAGTTACCAGCCTCTATCATAGCACATTAATGTATAGCAGTTTAGACCAAGTAGTTTAATCCCACACTATAATTCAGCATTTAAAGACCCACAAACTGCTATTAAGTTGTTTTAGAATGAATTAAAGTTAGTTTTATTTACAGTTATGCTGGGACCTGCTGTACAGTCATAAGTTTCCTCTGCAGTCTCAGAGCTCCTCTATGGTGGAAAGTTTTTGCAGCCTTCATTCAGTCCCACTGCGTGATTCTGTCCTGCTCAGGGATCACACTCCAGTTGGGCGAGGGTTCATCTCTGGCCAGCCAGTCAAAGTCATCCACCAGCTTCCAGTTGTTCCTGCCTCTGTCCAGCCCGGAGGACTCGTAGTCGCCCTCGATGCCTGGGTAGCTCCAAGTGTAGGGGGCGAAGCGGACGCCACTGCAGTCCTCCACCATAGCCCGGCTAGTCACTTGCAGGTAGATCCGGGTGTTCCGGGTGCGGTGGGTGCGGAGCTGCTGGCAGGCCAGGACCAGGAGGCAGTCTCTACACCCGTCCACCAGCACCGAGGTGGAGACGGGCCCACAGAGCACGGTGCAGCCCCGGCAGTCCCGTACCCGGAGAGTGTTGGGGTTGCCGCGGAGCAGCACCCGGCAGTCACTCAGATCGGCCAGCAGCACATCGCGCTGCAAAAGCTCCGAGGGGCCAAGCTCCAGCGTCTGGGCTTCGGCCCGACTGAAGCCGCACAGTGGGGGCCCGCTCACTTCGCCCTCCGCGGGCAGCTGGCCGGCCGGGGCGGGCGGCGGGGCGGACTCCTGGGGCAGCTGGCCGGCCGAGGCGGGCGGCGGGGCGGACTCCGCCTCCTTCCTGCGGGCCCGGAAGGCGAATCGCTTCTTGGGCTGCAGCTGCTGGCGCTTGGCCGTCAGGGCCCCCTGGAGCCGGCTCAGCGCCTCCTGCGCCTGCCGCACCTCGTACGGCGCCAGGAAGCGGACGCTGTCGGTGAGGAGCTTCTGCAGCCCTTGCAGCCGGGCGGCTGCCTCCTCCAGCGCCTCCTCCGCCTCTGCCTGGCCCGGGCCGGGCCCCAGCAGCGCCTCGATGGCCGCCCGCTCCCGGGAGAAGGCGGCCGCGAAGAACCCGCTCTGCTCCTCCTGCACCGCCTGGGCCGCCTTCTCCTGCCGCCGTCGCTCCGCTTCCCGCTGCCGCTCCGCCTCCCGCCGCTGCAGCCGTTCCGGCACCGCCGCAGCCTGCGGCTTCAGTGGGGCAACGCCGCCGCCAGCAGCTGCCGGAGCCGGCTCTGCGGCTGCTGCCTCCATCTTCTCTCCTGCCCCGCTGCTCCGCCTCTCACTAAGCGGCCCGCTCATTGGTTCCCGGCACCCCGGGCTGGGTCCCCGCCCTCGATTGGCGGGCGGCCTTTCAGGAGGGGGCGTGGGCGTGGCCTCGTGTGTTTTTAAAGGGGCCGGCGCCTCTCTGCGGGACGGGTGAGTCTCCGCATTAGATGTGCACGCCCGTGGGTTTGTTGTTATTGGGTTTCCGAAATTAGAGCCAGGCCGTAAATAACCCCGCGTGACCCCCTCAGCCGCGCGCGCGGGCCGCTCCCCTGCTGCGCCTGGGGCGGGAGGAGGAGGAGGCCGCGCGACCAGTAGCAGCAGGTGCGCGCGCTACTCGCCGGCAGCGCGGCGTGGCCCTGCTCCTCCGCCCCGGAGCCGCTTGCTCGCGGCGGGGCCGGGCAGTGGGGCAGCCTCGGCCGTGCCAGGCTTCGGCTGTCAGGAGAGACCCCGCGGGGGTGAAGGAGCTTCGGCTCCCGGCTCTGGTCCCTTCCCTCTAGGTGCTGTGGTCCCCAAGCCGGGGCCCTCCTGCCCTTTGCAGCAGCGCCAGCGCCCCCGTGGGGGAGGGAGTCTGCTGAGAGCAGCCGTAGGACGATGGGCCTGGGACGTGTCCCTAAAAAGGCTGGGGCAGCGCGTCAGGCGTGGGCTGGGGTAACCCAACACCAGGAGCAATAAGGGGCCGGGGCCGAAATAACCAGGACACTGTCTCCCCTGGCACGCTGCAGGCTGCCGCCGGGCCTGTTCCCTCCGCAGAGCCTATTCCGCTCGCCTGTCAGTTCGCTTTGAAGATGGGCTGTAGGGAGGTTTTCTTCCCGCTTCCTCTTTTCCTCATTCCCTGCCTACTTGTAAATAATTTGCAGTCTGAGATGTCCTGACTAGAATGTATTTGAGGCTCAAAATAAAGTCTGGCCTAAGCGAGTGATGGCTGCCCACTGAATTATGTTATTTGTATTGTGAATTTCTATGTATTATGAATGTCTTGGCCCTATAGACTACAAAGTGGAAGACCTGGGTTGTGCCCCTGAGGAACTTACAAAATAAACGGACAGGTATTAAAATACTGTCAAAATTAAGACAGAGTACACTGGTCTTAAGGAGGCTTCAGTATCAAAGTGGTATAGATAAAACAAATTTTCTTAGTACTTCCTGTACTAAATTTCATTTGGTGCAGATATGTGGTGCTGGCTGATTGTAGTGCACGTGCTCCTCAGAACTATTCCTAGGGATCAAGTGACTTTTTCAAAAAGTCAAATTTGCAAATGGAGTATTTGGATGCACAAATAAATGGATCTAAGTAGCCATTTATATGTGCAAATGCTTAGTTTGACTACACCATTGCAATTGTGTTTTTTATGATTGTGCATCTGACTTCTTGACTGTCTGTTTTATTCAAAAGGGAAGGGTACAGGTGAAGGGTGTGCATGTGGGTCCTAAAGTGTTTAGAGGTAAGAAGCTGTTGGAAAAATATAGTCCTACCAAGGATTTCTCTCACTTTGTTGTTCTTTTTACTTTGTTTCTTACATTTATTTTACAGTCAAGGCATATTTTTAAAGTATGTCTGTTGCTGAAGCTACAGAAATAAAGTAAGCCTGCTGGCTTCACAGTAGAATATAGTCAGCTGTCGCTATGAGTTGGCAATGCTCAGCAGAACATATATTTTTGGTTTAACTAATGTTCTGTAACACAAAGGAAGTTTATATAGCATGAGGAAGATTGCTTTATAAAAAAATAAATCTTAATGCCTGTTCAAGTCTACCATTCCCATCTTCCTCTTTGCATGTAGAAAATGTATAAAATACCCAATTATAAATCCCCCCAACAACCTTAGAAACAATCCATTAAAATGAAAATGTGAAATACTCAGAGAAAGTGGTCTGGGTTTGATATATTTTATTTGGACAATATCTATTTTTTATCTGCTATAACTGTTAGGAGTGGGCATTGAATCTGACTGACTTCTTTGCAAGCTGTAATATTTTGTTTGTTGGAGAGACTGAGTTTGATTTTTTGTGTCAAAAGTAAAATTACAGTATTATCTTCTAGGGAGTATTTGGATGGGACCTTGCAGGTAGTAAAGGGAGTCCATTGTGGACCATGGAGGAAGAGGCAGTAAAGAAAGAAGGCAGTGAAATGCCCTTTTTTCTTGTTTTGCAAAAGCTTAAGTTTTTAAGGGTTCTGCATTGAAATGGAGACAGGGTATTGGTGGAATAACTTTGATGTTATGATTTAAAAATTGAAGGATGAATGTTTGTCTAGTAAGATAAGTACTTCGCAGCAGGTTTGTAAGCATGAGGCGAAAGTAACACAGTAATTGCAGTGGAGTCCCACTGCTTTCTTGTAATTGATTTCCAGCATACCAGAGGTAATAGTCTATTCAGATGGACTATAGAAGGGTAATGTAGTGTTTAATGCATTCTAGCACTTAGCTATCTCAACACTGCAAAGTTAATGGGTCTAGAATTCTGCTTGTAAAGGAACATAAAAGTTTTTAATTTATAAGGCTTTGGAAAAGGAGAGTGCTGAATCATGAAAACTAGAAAGAAATTCAGAAAGCCTCTCATTTTTTACCCTGTTTTATAGGAATGATGTCAGTATAAAACATATGTTAAATGAAATACATCAATATGTCCTAGAGAGACACTTACGCCAATTAACAGCAGAAACAAATCCATCCCTGGTGTAACTGCTGTGGAGTTACATCAGACATTAATTTGGTGCAATGAGCTTAGTGTAAAAATAAAATTTTCCTTCAACATTGTTATTTTTCTTGTTTCTGTTATTAAAAAAAGAGAGGTAGATGTATGTTATGTGTCATGTGACACTGATGTAGGCATCACAAATGCAAGCGTACAATGATAAAAGCACTTATCCATGAACGCAATAACTTTGACAAAAAACAGTAATCTCGTCCCATTTCTCAGCATCTCAGGAGAGAGCTTTTGAGAGTGCTGTATTGAAGTCTCAAGTTACGAAGACTTCATTACCTTTACAAAATTGTGTACAATCAATTGTTTTGCGGTAGAGGAAATGTCAGAAATAACCAGACACTAAATTACATTTGTCAAAATACATTAAATAAGTACTTCTTGTGATGCAATATAATTTTTTATTGTTTACTCACAAGACTTGAAAATCTTACTGGGGAGCTTCCTGCAGTTTACTGATGGTACAAAGTAGCAAGAGCCAACTGTATTTGTGAGTATGAGATTCACATAGAGAATGGAATTTTTTTGACATTGTTAAGCCACAGAAATGTTCTATGGTGTTAAGAGGCTAACCAAAGTACTTTTGTACCAATGAGATACATGGATATCAGAGGGTGACACTGCATACTAGTAATGAAAGATTGCAGAGAAAGGAGCAACAAAATCCTCTCCTTCAATTTTCTCGTCTAGAAGTTACAACTTTCCTTTCATCATTTAGAATTTCAGATTTCAGTAAATAATTATTAGTACAGTATTTTTTGAGGACCACTGAGAGAGTCAGAGTTTTCCCTTTAGGCAGACCTGGCTATGACACCTCTATTTAAGGTTGCACTTTCTATTTTAAGCCCCTGCTTTCTGTTTATAACATTGCCAGATTTTAACCATTTGAGTTGAAATTTTCCATGCTTGTTCTTTGCCTTAGACCTAATTTTGGGGGGATTTTCAGCAAAAAGAGTTTAGCTGTTTCAGAGGCCATGGTTAAAGAAAAATAGGTAGTTTTGCCAGTCTTATTTTTTTGTAACTTTCTTTGAAGAGTTCTAGTGGCTTCATGCTTTTGAGGGAGGAACTTGAAATTTGGCAGGTGGATGGGCCTGTGGTTAGGAAGACACCTTTTGTTGTCTCTATTTGACAATCATTCCTGACTTGGTTTAGTTCTAAACAACTGAAATTACTGAGCATGTGCAAACAGCAGAGCTTTTTAGATGCTGCTGAAGTCTCTGAACATTCTGTTAACCACAAAGCTGTCAGTGCTTTAGAAAAGTCCTTCATCTGTACTGAGCATGCACCAGCCCTATGGAGCTCTTAAATGTCACTTGTATTAAACAATCTCCCAGGTCCTGCTTAATCTTTATCACATTGTTACAGATATAGACCATAATCTACATTTTAAATGCTTTATTGATTTGTATTTTTGATTCATTGATTCATGGTCTCTTGAAGAAAGAACTAGTGAACAGAGAAAAACGTTAGAATGTTGATCCCACTAGTACAAAAATATTAGATTATGTCCTTTGTTCACATTAATTTGCATAACAATTAACAGAGGTTACATTTTTTTAGGGAAATATGTTCTTAAAAATTAACACTAAGGTAACACTCTTGCTTTTGGGTAAGAAAGTCATTATGGGTATGTCTACACTGCAGCTGGGAATAAGCCTCCCAGCCTAGGGAAGACAGACTAAGTGTCTTGAGCTAGCATGCTAAAAATAGCAGTGTGGACAATGAGGCTTGGGCTCTCAAGGCTAGGGGGTCGGGTGAGCTTGAGAGTCTGAGCTGCAGCCTGACCAACAATGTCCACACTGCTATTTTTAGCATACTAGCTCAAGTCCTGCTGGTGTGAGTCTGTCTACCTGGGCTTGGAGGCTCTCTCCCAGCTGCAGCATAGACATACTCTTAAAGGGCCCAATTCTCTCCTCAGTTACACTGATACAATTACTGCTGAAATCAGTGGAAGTTGTATCCCTTTGTCTGAGGGGAGAATTAGGTCTCTGGGTTTAAGTTCCATGTAAGAAGTTGGGTTAATTTGCCACTATTACTGTGCCATATAGTACTGTTCAGGTGAAAGTTAAGATTGCATTGCACTTTTGTCACTACTTAAAAACTATAGGGAATAACTCTATAAATCTGTCCATCAGTATATGTCTGTCAAATAGGATTGTTTTATCCAAGACCCAAAGCTGCCCCACCAAGAAACACAGATAATGTGGCTCTGTGTGGGCATAGGAGTCCTGCATTGTTCTGAGTCTAGGGTTGGGACTTGACAGTGTGTGAATTGCTGATGGCTGCATAATGGATGCTGCACTGATCTACACAACCATTGCGCTACCAGGGTCTGATTCCAATTTACACTAAGGCCCTTTTACCCAGGTTGGGAACTCTGATGGGGCCTTTAAGTGAGCATATAAATTATATTTAAACTCACTTTAAGACCTTTTCACACTGCACACTTTACATACTTTAAAAGGGCCTTACTGAAAATGAGAATCAGGCCCCTAGTACCTAACACATTATTGAAAGCATTTTTGGATACTTTGCATGTGAAAAGCTCTATATACAACTAAAATTCTATTCTAATTTATTTTAATGCAGTTTCATATTTTGTTTTGTAAATATAATTTATCAAATCTTTTCAAAAAGCCAAAGTAATCACATATAGAAGCACTTATAAAGACAGTTCCTGCCGGCATATGTATAATTAGGATATTTCCATTATTAATTCCTGTTTCCAGAATTTTTTAATTTAATTATAATTCACTGTGGGCTGAAACTTGGTATAGGTCTCCCCCTTTCTTTATTCCTCCAGGGATAGAGACTTCAGACCCTTCTATTGGTCCTGTTGATACCCTGATTTTTCCCACTTTGTTCTCTTCCTTTTGGATATGTATATCTTTGTCTGTGTAATATATGCTTGAGGGATAGATCCACCCCCACTGGTTCTTACTACTCAAGTTTTTGTTTCTGTGTCTGCAAGACCAGGCATGTGATTCTTACATTGTGGCTCTGCAGAGACAATGTAATGAAGAGGGAATATGCCCTAGCCTTTTCCACATTACTTTTTGTATTTTCTCCTGAGAAGCCCTGCGCTCCAGTAATTCTTTTTGGTAAAGGTGATTAGATGTGGCTCCTTTAATGTACGCTACTTTTTCAATCAACTAGAATGTGACACTAGAATTTGACATAGGATACCTGTTTGTGCTGCTTTTAACGTTTTAGGGCTTATGTTTATACTTCTAATTTAAAAGGATTTAAAATTAAAACTAAAAGCTGAGGACCAATTTTTTTCTGATATAAACAGCTGGAACTTAACTGAATTAAATGGAGCTGAATTTAAAATGTTGCAGGCATTAGTCTGTAATATGGGCAACTCCCTTCTAATATATATTGGAAATTTGAAAAAAAAACCAAAAACTTAAGAGTGAATCTGAAAACTGTCTGCTGTATATTCCCATTACATAAGTAGTTCCATTGATTTCAAGTCTGGATCCTGCTGCTTTTTAGTCTGATTTTTATTATGCATAGGGAATAGAGTGGTTTAGATTGTCCAGTGCAACAGTGAAAGCTCTCACAGGTACTGTAGATAAGCCATAAAAAGCCTAAATTGCTAGATAAAATTAGATGAGTGGTAATGGGTTATGAAGTCCTTCACATGTGGGTCCTTGGTTTAATCTGGCCTCAGTAATGACTGAAAGTAGTTACCAGTTTACTACTGGTTTCTGTGTGGAATACATGAAATTCAGCCTAGTTTCTAGTGGTGAAAACCATGTTACCTGGCAACATGATGATATCATTGAAGAAGCCAACGATTGAATTGGAATCAAGACTGCTCTACGCTTTTAGGCCTAGAACTGGTTTTTCTTGTCAAGGAGCATCAGCAGGGCAATATGGGAAAGATTGCATTACTATCTCCTATGCTGTAGTGGATAATGGTAGCCTAGAGATTTAGCATTCTGTAGATTAAGCTTTTAGTTCTTGTTATTTAGCACTTAAATTCAATTAATTTTTGAAATTAGACTTTAACTGTACATTTAGTGTTATGAAATTTTAAAAAATGGGTACCACTGTTGCAACCCTTTATAAATAAAAATAATCTAGTATCTTCCATTTTATTATAGGGTTTTAAGTGGCAAACATATTAAAACTGAAATTTAACTTTTGTTGTAAACCTGTTTCATGTGCTCAAATCTCTTTCAAAATGTTTTAGAGGTGAAACTTCATGTTTGCAGGGAGTTAGCACAGATCTGGGGCTTAGCAAAGGTCTGGAAGACACAAGATGTGTTTCTGTTCCTAGCACTGACTTGCTGTGTGATTAAGTTGATTCATTCCCAAATTTTTAATTATCTCTGCTAATTTTGAGTGCCCAACTTGTGATACCTGGGGACTGATTTTCAGATACTGAGCTCCTGCAGTTCCACTGACTTCAACTGGAGTGAGTGCGCAGCACCTCTGAAAATTTGGCCTTACATGTCTAAAGCTGAGCATCCAAAAATGTAGGCATGCAAAACTAGAGGCATCGTTCGAATGTTTGCCTCTAAACTTCTCTGCTACAGTTTCTCCTTCTGTAAAATAGTTATAATAGCCATCTGCTTTATAGGTGTATTGTGAAGGTTAGCTAATTGTCTCATTTGTAAAGTACTTTGAGATCCTTGGTTGATAGACTTGATAAGTGCAAAGTAGTGATATATTTGGTCTCAACTAAAGATTGTATTTTGAATGTCTAACCTTTTGTTAAATAATGAAGACATACACCTCCACCTCGATATAACGCTGTCCTCCGGAGCCAAAAAAATCTTACTGCGTTAGGTGAAACCATATTATATTGAACTTGCTTTGATCCACCGGAGTGTGCAGGTCCTTCTCCTCCGCGCCCCTCCCCCCCCCGAGCACTGCTTTACCATGTTATATCTGAATTTGTGTTATATCGGGTCACGTTATATCGAGGTAGCGGTGTATAAGACAATGTCAAGGCATTTATTTATAAATAGGACCCAGTCCTCCATGTCACTATCTTAAATGCAGGTTCCATATCGTCCATGTGGAACCAATTGGACCCTACTGCAGTATTTTTCAAGTAAGTGCTATCATGAAACATAGACTGTCCCGTAGCTTCACATCTCCATTTACAAGGATTACACAGTGATTCTCTGCTATAAAAGCTGGAAAAGATAAAAGGTGTGTGGCTCATTGAGAGCTAGTTATCATACTTGGCTCAAAACAATGGTCCAATTTTGCACACTTTTTTACAGGAAAAATTTTCTTAATTTTTTTTTTGCTTGAACAAGGACTGGGCCAGAATAAAGTGTAGGGATCGGGTCAGAAAAGTACAGTTTCTTTTGTCTGCCAGTGTTTGTTTAATTATATAGAGCCCAATGTTGCAACCCTTATTCATGTTGAGTAGTACTTGAAGTCAATGGGACTTTACATGTGACTAGATGATTCATATGTGTGTGCACTGGGCCTCAGCCTAGAGGGTTCTGGCTTTTAATGAAATCCTTAAGATCCATTGAAGACCTCTGAGAATTTATGGGCCAAATCCCCTGGCACTTCTGGAGCAAGGTCCAGGATAAACCCTGTGTCCCAGATGGAAGAATTAGAAGGGAAGCTCTTAAGTAAAAAGATGCAGTTTCTATTTTCCTCAGGATTATTCTTGCTTAGGAGAAAATAGGATCCAAAATAATTTAGCAGTGGAAGTATACTACAGCAATTACTACTTTGCATTTATTCAAAAGTATCAAAATGGTGAAACTGAGGTCAGAGTGATTGTGAGCCAAATTTTCCAAAGTGGCCTTTAATTTTGAATGCTTCCATTTCTGGCTGCACAACTTCAGGCACATTGGTCCTGATTTTCAGAAGAGTTGAACACCTAAAACTCCAATTGTGAGCAGCTGGTGCTCAGCACCTCTGAAAAGATACTGTGTTAATAGAGGGAATCATATGTACTTGATAACTTGGATGAGGGCTTAGGTGTTTGCAGTTGGACACGCAAAAATAGAGGCCACTAATAAAACTTGGACCTAAGTGATGTACCCATGATCTCTCAGTGAATCAGTGGGAGAGTCAGAAATGAACACAGGATTTCTTTTGACTCCCATTATCTACTGATGTTGCCTCCCTTTTATTCATTGTCTTTCCTGCCACAATTCTATTCAACAGCAGGTGCTCCATCATGTTTCTGCTTTTTTGTTGCAACCCACTGGTGCTCAGCTTCTGAATTACACCTTTAATATTGCCTACTTGAGCTACATCCTGAACGGTATACATTCTATGTCAAATGCTGATTGTGCCTTTGCTGTGGTGGGCCCTAAGATGTGGAACTTGTTCCGCCTTGGCCTCTATTCCAATCCATTACCGTCACAGGTCAATTTTAAATATCTTACATCTTTTTTTCCGAGTTTCTTTTGTATTACTTTTACATAACCATTGTTGACCTCTTATGTGCTTATATCCTTATGCTTTCCCTATTTTTCCCTAGGCGGTCAGTGTTTTAAGGAGGATGCTTTTATTCATTCTTTCACTGTAGTTTTATGTGTTTATTTTATTTGCCGATTAAAAGGAGTACTGGTCCCTTGCTCTAGGTGTTTTTTGATGATCCTTAAATGTACAATTGTGAAAGAGATTCTTCCAGTAATCAGCCTTCAGCTGTTAATGGTGATAGTCACAACAACCAACAATAAAACTGCAGCAAAAAACATTCTTAAGCTATCTGGCCAAAGCCTTACTAGTCCTTTGCAGCTAGAGAAAATAACATGGCCCTTGCAGGATGCCCTTAACATCAATACATTCTGACTATTTCAGATATTCAGGGGAGGGGAGGGGAGGGAGTTCCAAAATTAAGGGGGCCTGTTGGTTAACACCCTGTCAGCTGCTCCCTCTCTTTTACAGTAGTGGGGCTCTAGCTCAGGTGCCCCCACTGATACAATTTTGACAGTATAGTACAGGGAGAGAGATGGTCTCTCCAGTAAGTAGCATCTAGATTAAGTTGGGTTTTCCAGGTTAAAATGAACATTTTTAATTCTACTTAGTATTTAATAAGTAGCCAGTGTAGATCCAAAACCATGAATATAATGAGCTCATGACAAGATATCTAAATTAGCTGCTGAGCCCTGCATCAGCATCAGTCTCTGGATAGATTTAAAATGTAGTCCCATCTGGAGCATGTTGGGCAGTTTAATCTGGAGGTGGCAAAGGTACAGAAGACAACTGCAAGATCTAAATCTGATAGAAACAGTTCCAATTTTTTAGCTGTGTATAATGGGCAGGGTAGGGAGAGGACAAATCTGATTTGGTTGTAGTTGCTGCCTGATCTTCTGATAGCTTGGAATCTAGCCAGACTCCTAGACTCTGCACCTGTTCCACAAATGATCAGCATCAACATCAACAATTTGCCTAATTCAGGCAGGCAGAAATTATTTTTGCCATCTCTTCTGGTTGTTTCCTCTAATAACCAACATCAGTCTTGTCTAAGCAGATAGCTCTCATCCACTAAGACACTCTGGTACTCCTATTCTAAACACCATATCAAGTGTACTGCCCAGTATGAGAGCTGATCCAGCAAACATCTGGCATAGATTTACCATTGTCATGATGGCCATGAGCTCTTGATCTTATGCAGAGAACTTGTCATCCACATGGAGATTGAGGTACTGTAATCTCTTACTGTCCACTTTGGTGTCTTTAAACCCACAATGGTGAGCAATCTGACTGAGCAGCTCCTAGAAGGATTTCATTGTGCAGCGGAGTGAGTAACAGATTAACACCAATCTCATTCTAACACTGTTCCAGGACTCTCAGACAAGCAAGACATAGCACGCTATATATGTGATCAGTTTTGGAGTAGATTTCTAGCATTTTTGGTTGGATGTAAACAAAACAGTTACACTACGCTGATCTTCCTTCATTTCATGCTGGCACTGAATACCCAGCTGAAGTATTGTCCAAGCACGTTCTGGCAAACTTGCAAAGTCAGGGGCCTCATCTTTCACTGAATCCTGGATCGTTATAACTTCATTCAAAGTTGAACCTGCAATAATCGGCAGGACAATAGGACAAGATCATTGTCCACTGACATCCTCTCCTTTTGAGAACAATTTTGGTATAGCCAAAAAAGTCAAAGTCAAACATCTCAATAATATGTATTTTCCTGTCTTTGTCTCCTCCTTCCCACTATCACAGGGCTCAAGGGACCATCCCCAGGCCTCCAAATCCCAGCCCATAGCAGCATTGCTCCACCTCCGGGGCCACTCTAAAACAACCACTTAAGAAGGGAACCAGATGCCAAAGCTAGATACCAAATGCAGAACTCAAACTGAACAGTAGAATGCATTTTGATACTATAATTACCATCCAAACAGTAAAATTATTCTCAATATCAACAGGCCATTTACCCGTGCCTCTCATCCCCAAGCTGAGTTCACCAGCCCAGAGGGAGAAAACAAAAAGAAAATATTTTTTATATGTGTTGTACTATTTATTTTATTGTGAATTGTTATACATCATTCTGAGGGATTTGGTGATGGGTTTGGGGAGACGCTTCAGAAATAGAACTGGTATTAATTCTGAAAGGACATAAGGTAATCTTTGTTTTCCTTGTACTACATGTAGTATAATCACCTACTTCTACTTGTCAAATGTTAAGCTCAAGCATATTAATGATTATACGTCCATAAGAACTTTTCTATAATCCAAAATGTAGAGGTTTACATTTGCTTTTGAAATATGAGTTAATCATAGTTGTTTCTTTAAAATTACAGCTAATATACTGATAATTTAAAAGTTTAGTTTTTTGTCTAGTTTTGGATTAAAATTATATATATATTTGGCTATAATAAAAGGTGAGGCTTTGTATTAAAAAATAAGAAAAAAAAGCAAAAGAAATCACTGTTTAATTGGAGTTTTAGAGCAACAGCTTGGTGTGTCCTAATTGCCATGAGTAATAGAAAGAGGCTTTGAAAAGTAATCCTTTGCAATGCAATATAATAATTATATTCCAACCAAAGTGCAGTTGTTTTAAAACTAATTCTGTACTGAACCAGTTAGAGAGCTGGGTGTCACAAGTAACAGGTGTGGAGAAATAAGTATCAATGTATGCAAAGAAAAGCTACCCTCAGGAAGCAGGGACTGCATTTAGAGCATGAGAGTCCCCAAGAAAAGACTCCTTAAGGATAATAAACCTCAAGTGCGTATGACTTGAAATGGGTCATTAAACACAAAGTTTATATACAAATGATGGAGCACAAATACCAGTTTTCTGTTCTCTTCCAAACATAGCCAGACCTCTTTCTAGACCTGGAAAAATACGTTTTCACAAGTAGCGTGTTTGTATTTTCAAGTCCTTGTTCATTAAATGTGAGAAATATTTTTAGTTTTCACTCTTCAGTATACATTCCCACACAAAAAACTCCACTTAACACTGAGTTAAGGTTAAACTGCTTATCTCACCAACAAAAAACATGAAACATAAGGAAGTATACAATAAGTCATTCAGCAAATCTTCTACACTCCACTCATCACATCCCCTTCTCAGCCACAGCTGCCTCACTTTCACTACACACACATTTTCCTCCTCAGCCTGAACAACCAGCCTTAACTTAACCATATTTATTGGGTTTGTGTTGCTTTCATAAGTTACAGCCTACATAGTTCTGAACGTGGTTTTGTATTGGTTTGTAACTGTGGCATAGTATCAGATTAACAATAGAGACTGTGAGGATTTTTTTAAAACATTTAGGAAGTTTTGTGAATGGATGATGTATGTTGGTAATTGTAATTAGGCAGTAATTTTTATGTGGAATTAATAATGTGGTATGTTGGTTTATTATCTATGGTCAGAGTTCAGGTTGAACATTGGTTGTTCAGGGGGATGAAGGAGACATGGATCATGTGTGTTGTATGGGAAGTACTTAATGAGTGGTATGGAGTTGGGGTATTGAATGAGTGTTTACAGTTTGCATTGGAGGAGGATGCAGACTAGCAATCTTAACTCAAAGTTTAAAACTGGAATTTCCCAGTTTTGTAAATGTGTCAGTACTGTGTGACAGCTATCCATGTGAACAACTATCAGTACTGATATGTACAATCCTCTGCCTTCCCACCAGAACCCTCTTAGGCCTCTTCATAGCTCAGCTTCCCTTTTGAATCCTGTAAAGCTGAAATCTTTTCTTCAATGTCATCCTGTTAAGATCTTGTTCCCCTCCATGCCTGATTATCTGCATACTCTCACCCCACCAATATTCTTGCTTCTTATCATGGCCCCCTACTTTCAGCTTTTAACTGTTGATCTATCTATACATATAGATGCATTTGTGGTTTCAAGGAGTAGGGGGATATGGGGCAAGGGTATGAGGCATACCTTTCAACTAGCTAAGCTCCAAATGTATAATGCTGTGTGACAAAGACTCAAAATTAAGGACACATTCAGGGAATTTAAGATGCTGTGAAACTAATTCCTTTTAATGTGCATAGATAATTCGGTAATCTTTTTCTTGTAATTTTGTTGCTTCTAAATAATTTTCAACAATAAAAGTAAAGGGAGATGCCAAATTTGTGTAGATTGTAGGTCACTTTGGCATTAAAATGAGTGACATCAATGAAAATGAGATATTTGAGGGGCAGAGTAGTGGGCCATGGAGGTTGTAGAGGGAAAAGAGAGTATGTGGGAGTGAATGGGGATGTGGGAGACAGGGAGAGTAGGGGGTGAAGAATAGAGAAATGGGACTTGAGAGCTGGGAGAGACCTGCATGCGGAAAAGGGGAATGATATTTCATCAGACTGCAACTTCTCTCCCCTCTATTTCTCTTAGCTCAAACTCTACTTTTCACCCCCACAGGCTCTCTTCCCCTGCCCCACAGTTCACTTCTCCTCCATGTCTCCATATCCCTGCACACCTGCTATAGCTTCTTGCCACACCATCTCCTCCCAGGGATTTCGGTGCCTCCACAACCTTGCTCTGCTCTGCTCCCCACATTTCTGAGCACCACTATTTCTCTTGGTTCCCTATGGTGGCTGAGGAAGTTGTTGGAGCCAGGGAGCAGTCAGGATGTGTGTAGTGTGGAATTTGGGGAATAGAATTTTAATTGGGGGAACAGGCTGTGGAGGAACCACATTGGCACTTGAAGGTCTTCCCCATCACTACTGGGTCTGTTCCCTGGTGCACTAAGTGAGCGTGGACATGGGGACCACTTGATGTGGTGATACCTCAGTGCAGGGACACCTGCAATTCCCTTTTCAAAAAGGAAGCATTTTTAAATGTTTTAAATGTTAAATTCAGTAGTCCTCTGAAAAGTTACTATTTTAAATCTGAAGAACAAATTCAAACTTTAAAGTGTAGAACAGTGGGATTTTAGACCTGCTTTAAGTGCAAATCTCATTATTGTCTAAACTATTGAGTCCTTTGCAACTTCTTGTCTTTATTATAAATTATAAACTGTGTAGGCCAAATTGTACTCTGCATGGATTATTCTTGCAGAGGGGAGTGGGAACTCCAAATGGGTACAAGTTTGCCACCCAGTAGAAGAGGGAAAGGGTTCTAATCCCTCAACCTGTTGACCCACATAGATCTTGGGAGCAGTAGTGGAGGCAAGTACAGCCATCTAGCACTTCATCAGTTCCTGGACCCTGGAAAGCAAGGTTATTGCCCTAGAAACTCTCTCCAAGGGGGAGGAAGTGCAAGTTACTGCAGCCTCTACAGTAATTTACATTGGCTTCTTTGTTTTTTTGACAGGCGACCCCACCAAAAACCATTTGACCCTTCTCCCCTTTCTTCTCACTTTGCACTGCCCCTTCATTACCTGTGGAACCCTAATGGTGGTGCTTTGCAGGACTGTGGAAAAGGAGCCGGTACTGCACGCTTCTGTTCCCTTCCAAAGCCAGGCTCTCCTCTGCTCACCAAATCGGAAAAAAACATAGGAACCTATATTTGGAGCCCAATCCAATCGTTTTATTCATGCAAAAATCACATTGAAGTCAATAATATTGAATGAGGTGTAATTCCAGGAAGAGTTTGGCCCAAATGGCGTTTTGCCTGAATAAGAACCCCAGAGGTGGTGTGCTTTTGTGTGCTTCATTTTGTGTGGGATAACTGGTGTGGGATAAGCCCTTTTGCAGCTTCATTTTAGGGTGGGATAACTTAAACCATTAAAAACAACATTAATCACATCTACATTTTAGATTAGGACATTTAGATACTATCTGTACATTAATCAAACATGTAATCTGGCCCTTGGTTTCTCAGACAGGTTCTACTTATATCACCGTAGGCATTTTTTTGAAGTTGATCATTTTATATAAAAACTGAAAATGAATATTTTCTGGGACTTAACAAATAATGAAAAAAAAATAGTGCTGCCAAATAAAGTCTCCAAATCCTGGTCTCTAAAGAGCTTTAACAAAATTAATTTTTTTAAGAAGGGTGAGGGGAAAAATAATTTTAGTCCACAGACTATAAACTTTCCTCCCCTTGCTTTTTTGTTAAATTGCTCATTTATGAAATTACTTTCACTCTGAAATAAAAAATTCTGAAAACTAAAACTTGCAGCAGAAAAAGGAGAAACTGATCTTTAAAGAGTGCTAATAACGTTACCTATAAAGTTTTCAATGTAAGAATCAGGACACAATCCTCAATGAGATTTTTGTAAGCAAGACTTACACGATCATATCCAAATTTTATTTTGAAGAATTTATTTTAATGTAACTACTTTGTTCTGAAAGAAAACATTTCAGCTATTTTAAATTATATTGTACATTAAAAACCCAGATTTTTAAAAGAATAAGTTATTAATACTTTTAAGTGAGATAAATAAATACAGAATTCAGTATGCCAACAAGTTTGCTCCCTGACAAGTTTTGGATCAGATCTTGCCTTTCTAGATTATTCAAAACTTTAAAATCAATAGATATTCTGCATTTGCAGTGGCTTCAGGTCTGGATCCGAAAGTTCACTTTATTACTGCTGTCAGGTATTTCTGATTAAACTTTCTTTTATTAAGGTGTTTTTTGGAGGTGGGACACATCCATAATTCACATTTTTTTTTTAAATATAGAAAGGTCAGTAGATTGCAACTTTTAACAGGAAGAAACCTGTTTTATACATCTTTAGATTAAAAAAAAATACAAAAATTGTCCAGCATTTTACAACTTCAGTCTGGAAGAAATCTTGGAGGCTTTCTACATCTTTTTAGGGAAAAATATAAGGTTGTTTTGTTTTTTTAAACAAAAATAAAAGTAGATTACAACTTCTAACTGAAAGTGAACAGCTCAGTTATATCTAGATGGTCAGATCTACAGTTCTCTTTAAAAAAAACTTTTTAAAGTGTCTGATTTTAAAAAATGAAGAATAGAGTGTTAATTAGAGCTTGGAAAATAATAACGTCTCTGTGTGGTGGCTATGTGTGTCTTTTTTCTCTCTCTCTGCTTATTCTCTCTCCGTGTGGCTGGCAACTCCTGCTCTGTGCTGTGTTGTGCTGTGCAGTGTTCTCTCTCTCGCTCTCTTTCTCTTTCTCTCTCTTCCCCCCTCCCTGTCTCCCTCCCTTCTCTGTGTGTGTGTCTCGCTCTCTCTCTCTTACACTGCCAGCCCCTGATGTGATGGCGAAGAAACCCCGTTGACAAGGCACTGCTTTTTCATGACGGTGAGTTTCCCTTTGAGTGTATTATAATTTTGTGATAAAAATTTCAAGGAAAAAAAAACACACAACCTCCTTCCTCCCTTCCTTCGGGGAGGGAAAAGAGAGGGGGGAAATCTATCTCCAGACAGACAGAAAAGAAAGAGGAGCAAATTAACAACCAGGAGTTGCCAAAACCAGGATATTAGGTTTCAGCCCAGAGACCTATTGGCTCTGGGGCTATGTATATAAATATATATCTAGAGAGCGAGAGGGGAGACAGGGAGAAAGAAGAGGGATATTTTGGTGGGTGGTTGTTGGGCAGATGCTAATTCACATGGAAATGAAATATTTATTTCTTTTTCAGCGAGGCTGCGGTGGTGGCTGCTGAGGCCACTTGGAAAAAAAAAAGTTGTTTCTTAAAATAAAGAGGAGCGAGAGGAGAGAGATAAGGTTTCAGGTCCAGGCTGATAACTGCAGAGAGGGGAGAGGTTTGGGGTGTTTTTTTCCCCCCTCTTCTTGCTGATGCCATGCAAATGCAGGAGAGGAGGGGAAAAAAGTCTCTTTTAATGACTCATTGATTGAGCTGGTTTAAAATTAGTTGTTGGTTTTTTTTTTTATTTTCCGCCCCCTTGATGGCCACCGAGAGGGCTAGAAAGAGGAGAGGGAGAGAGTGTGTGTGCGTGAGTGTGAGAGAGTGAGGAGCGAGGGGGATAGCGAGAGTGTGAGAGGGAGAAAGAAAAATAATCTTTTCAAATCTCCTCCCTCTTTTTTTTCCCCCCTCGTTTCTTTGCTTTTCTCTAAAGCTCTCTGGGCTGTGAAACACTCTTTCTTCCTCCTCCTCAGGAAAATGGAGACACTTCGTCTCTCTCCTGGCTGCGTGGGGCTGGGAAGGATTTTTCTTTTTTTCTTCACTCCTGGCTTGATTTTCCCCCCGCTATCTGCTTCCATCGCTCTGATCTTGTAATTCTTCTGAATTTGTTTCTCTGATGTGTGTCTGCGGCGGATTTATTTTTCATCGGTTTTCTTGTAGCCACTAGATTTTGTGGGGTTCTTTGCAGGTTGCTTCTGAATTTGCCTGTCTTTATTTTTTCCACCGCGTGGAACGGAGGATCCCTGGGTGTGCGTGCGATTTTGGGGCGGTGGATTTGAGTTTAATGATCTTTTTTTTTCTCCGTTGTAGGAACAGCCCCCCCCCCGAACGTATTGACCTGTAATCTATTTTAAAACGTAATAATAAACCGACTTTTTTTCCTAGTAACCCTTTTGGTTTTGCATTTTAAGGGCTGTGTATCTGCTGCTTGGATTTTCTGCATATCTGTTTCATCAGATTATTGGTCTGAGCATTTTCTGAAAAATCTCGTTTTGAATTTGAGCCAACTCCAGACACGGTTGGCGTTATGGACGGGCTTCAGGGAAACCTTCCGAGCTGAGAATGGGCAAAGTAGTTGTTGGGGGGTGGTTGTTTTTGTTCTTAGTGTTAGCTGTTTTCTCCTTCAACCTTTAATAAAAATAAATCCTCTTTCCGATCACGGGGTTGTGGGGAAGGTGCAGTAACCTGGCATCACATTTTTTTAAAAACACCCTCTAACAATTAAAGGGAAATAGGACACGTTTGTGTTTTTAAAGTGTTACTTAATAAGCGGGGGGGGGGTGGCTGAGGCCTGACACACACTCTGCTCGCCCCCGTCTCGTCGGGATTGCAATTAAAAGGAGCGAGCCCTGCTGCTGCCTGTGGACTGGGCTGCTAGTTGGCTGCGCGGGGCCGGCTCGCTGTGTGTGACTGGGAGAGCGGGAGAAGATGGCGCTGTCTGGCTGCCTGCCAGCGTTTGTTGCGCAGTTTGACTGTGACTCTTCCCTCCTGGTCTCCTCCCCCACAGGCGCCATTTTAAAGCCCTGGGTGGTTGGGGTTTTCTTTCATGTTTCATTCCACTATGTGAGGCGTCGCCCTCCTGTGCGTATCTCAGGCCATTTCCTTTGGTCGTTCAGGCTGTTCAAAATGCTGCTTCTCCAGCAAAGAGCACTTCATTCCTCGCTGAGGGAAAACCTCCTTTTGCTGGTCTCCTTCACTGTGGAGATGGGTGTGAAAGCGCTCGCCCTCTCGTGTGTGTGTGTGTGTGTGTGTGTGTGGGGCGGGATGAAAGATCATGTTGCTGGGTCTGTTAAGGAAAAATGACACGGTTATTTATTTTGCTCTCAGTAACAGTTTCAGAAAGGGGCCCTTACACATCTCTTCCACTTAGATTTTAAGTCTCTTCCCTGTTTCCCCCTTTCAAATTGTCCCCACAGCCCTTGACTAAGCTGCCACACTGGGAGGTGTGAAGTGCTTTCAAATCCAAATGACTTCTGTGGGGGGTGAGGGAGCCTCTGTGTCCCAGAGGGTGGAGACCTTGTTGTTTAAAGGCTGGTAATGTGAGTGGTAATATTGTTTACCTGAGAATCCAAAATGTGTTCCAGACTTGGGGAGGGAAACGCCCCCTCATTTGAAATTCATTTCACAGTGAGATTTAAAGCATTTCTTTCCTTGTGGTGAAGGCTGCTATCTCAGGCTATGATAATCAAAACAAGGCATGTTAATAAAAAAGTAATAGGAATAGAGATTTTTGTAATGTCTCAATCAATACACATGACAAAAATTCTTCATCACTAGAAAGAGGATAAAACCCGCCTTTAAATAGCCTTGCAAAATTCTACTTAGCCACATGCCTAGGGCAAGTAACCCATTTGGTGGGTGAGTAAACAACACATTTTTATTATTCTCTGCAAGATAGAAATGAATGAGTATTTTGTAGGTGGGGTGGGGAGAGGGCTGGTATGTTTTCATGATAATTTTTAAGACTGATTTTAAAAGAATTTCCCAATGAGAAGGCTCCCTCCCACTGGCTGAAAGGTGGTAGTTCTGTTATGATGAAATAGGTTTTGTTTTTTGTTTTGGAGCTGTGTGTATTTCAGTGAGACCATTGAATTTTCCCTTCTATTTAAAAAAATAAAACTTCATCATTCAAATTCTACACAGTTTAAAGTGAACCCATTAATGTGTGCATTTAGAGAAAGGGTAAAATCTATATTCAGGCCAAATGAATGAACTCTGTCAAACTGTGTAAAAAAACTACTGAAGCATGTGACATATTGTTTGTTTCCCTCTGAATTTTATGCCTTTTGATACATCACAGTATGTCCCTGTCGAACTCAGACCTCTCATTCTTTTATGATGGTACTGAAAGACTTCATCATTTGGGATTAATTTTAAGGCATTTTTAAAAGCCTTTGCCTATTGGTGGTGAAAGGATTTTGAGTTGTATTTTCAGTGAGAAATGAAACATTTTCCTCATTTAATTTTTTTTAAATCTCTCCCTTTATATAAACTATAATGTCTAGAGCATATAGTGCTACAGCCCTATTAATGCTTGCTTGTTTTTTTAAGACAATCTGTATTAATGACAGAACAATAAACTGTCCAAATTCATTATTTAAAATCAATTAACAGGGAGTGGAATCCTTGTTTACTTACCTCTGAATTTTATATTTTGTAATACATGAAAACGTGTCACTTTCAGAGCTGTTATTTTACATTATTTTGCTAAGAATAATATTGAGGGTGTGAAGGAGGAGTCATTTTATTAATAGTACTGATTATTTACACTACATAATATATCTGATTTGCACTAATGATTGGGAGATCCCTTGTGGATTATTGTACTAATTTGAGCAAATTAGTAAGTAAGTGACAAAAATATGGTAACAATACCAAGGATACTGTGTCAGTAACTGCTCAGTCCTGCAAATGCTTAAACACATGCATATGTTTACTTGTGAGTAGTTCCAAACATTTACAGGATTGAGACCTAAATGTACGAAGGGCATTTTCACAAGTGTCACTTTGGCCTGTACTCCACTTGAAAGTTTTGCTGTCACAGCTGTGTCAAAAGTGTGAAAAATTGTATCCTTAATCAACCTACCTGTGTTAGCTAAAGCCCCTGTATGGATGCAACTATACCAGTAAAAAGAGTCCTTTTGCTGGAATAGCTGATTTTGTTGAGGAGACTGGTATAAGGCAGTGGTAGTCAATTTTTTGTCAAGGTTTAGGCTCCAGGAAAAAAACAACAACCTAGTAATGATAAGTAAATAAAAAGATTTCAGGGTCCGTTCAAAAGTGTCTGCTGGTCTGGATTTGGCCCGTGGTCACCTATTGACTACCCGTGGTATAAACTATACTCACAGAAGTGCTCTTTTGACAGTGTAAACTGCTTCTGTCCTAGGATGACCGATATAGCTATATCAGCAAAGACAAGATACGGTGTAGATGTTGCTTATATTGGTAAACTGCGTTTTTGCCAGTACTGCAGTGCCTCCTCCAAAGTAAGATTAGCGATAGCAGCAAAAGCGCATTTTTGCTAGTATGATTGCGTCTATGGTAGTGCTTGTGCTGGCACAGCTATATAAGTCGGGATCACACTTTTTTACACCTCTAACCAACATAATTTTGTTAACAAGAACAAAAGCCCTTTTGCAAGTATAACTTATTTTGTTTGGGGAGCTAGTATAAACTATTCTGGACCGTAGGAAATGCATCTCCATTAGGAAACTTTTTATTGGGATAGCTGTACTAGCATAGCTGTACCAAATAAACCCTTTCTAGTGTGGACAAGGCCTTTGTGCTTGCTTACTTTAGTGCTCCCACGACAGTGCTTGGAAGTGCGAGGGTGGTCGCGCACAAGTGCTGGGGGAGAGCTCTCCCAGCGCTCCTGGTAATCCACCTCCATGAGGGGATTAGCTCTGAGTGCTGGGAGTGTGGCTTCCAGTGCTCGGATCCTGTTTACGCTAGCACTTTAAAGTGCTTAGACTTGCTGCGCTCAGGAGGCAGGGATGTGTGATTTTTCACACTCCTGACCCAGCAAGTTAGAGCACTATAAAATGAAAGTGTAGACAAACCCTTAGAAAGTTTTGCCTCTCTAATTATACCAGTATAAAGCAGCAGAAAAAAACCCTCTAGTGTGGATGCAGTTACACTGGTTTAAAGGTGCTTATTCTGGTTTGGAAAGTGAAAGATGGGTAAAAGGCACCTTTATACTGATATAACTGCATCCTCCACACAAGAGCTTATGGTGGTATAACTATGTAGGTAAAGAAAATCACACCCTTAAATGACAGAGTTATACTGTTACAACTTTTCTAGTGTAGACCAGGTCTTTGATGTAGTTATAGAAACTTAGTTTTGCTTTGTTTTTTCATTCAGAATAATTGAGTTTATAGATTAATGAAATAAGAATTAACAAAATTAATTAACACTATATAATACATCCTTTCTGCTCTTAACTGGATTCCTCATCTAGATGACGTATCTTCTAGAATTGTTTCAAGAAACATTTTGAATGAGGAAAAGGTTTAAAAAAATGTCAGCAAGATAAATCTTTAAAATACTTTACCTTGTGATGAAGGACTTCGCAATGTTTAAAAAACAAACAAAAAAGCTTTAAAGTTAATTGCAACTGGAAGGGATCATCTTTCAAAGGGCTAATCTTGTAACACCTGACTCACGCAAAACTCCTATTGGCTTTCGCCTGTTTACACTGTATTTTCATCAGTAAAGCTATTGTCGATTGGGGTGTGAAACAAACACCCTCAACTGACAAAAAGCGCTAGTGTGGGCAGCACTTTGTCAGTGGGAGACACTCTCCCGCTGACAAAGCTACTGCCCCTCATTGGGTGGTTTAATTTGGTCGGCTGGAGAGCTTTCTCCTGCCAACAAAGAGTGGCTACACTGCATACCTTACAATGGCATGGCTATACTGGCATAGCTGGACTGCTATAAGGTGCACAGTGTAGATGTAGCCTTAGTATGAATTTTCCCTGAGTGAGAAGTTACAGGATTGGACTCGAAGAGCTGAGTTTATTAAGAACTTTGTGGACTGTGGGTGAAATCCTGGACCCACTAAAGCAAATGCCAAAACTTGCATTGACTTTCGGCCAAGAATCACCTTGTATCTTTTTTGAGGATTTCCATCCTAGTTTTTTGGGGTGTTAGTGCAAACTATGTACTATTAGGCCTTGGCTACACTTGAGAGTTACAGCGCTGGTGGTGGCTTTACAGCGCTGTAATTCACTCCCTGTCCACACTGGCAAGGCACATACAGCGCTGTATCTCCCTCGCTACAGCGCTGCATGTACTCCACCTCGACGAGAGGAATAAAGAGAATAGCGCTGCTGCTGCAGCGCTGGGGTGCCAGTGTAAACAGGGAATAATCTTACTACGCTGTAACCGACTTCCTGAAGCTTCCCATAATGCTCTTTGTTTTGTGGTGATGCCTCTGTTTGTTTTGTTATGAACTCAGGGTTCTCCGAGCTTCTTATCAAAAAAACAAACACACCTACTGTTTGCTGTGAATGAGCTCCCTTTGGAACGCCCACAGCTAGCGTTTGCTTGAAGAGAGGGGAAGGGAAGGGGCTTGAGGAGAGAAGCAGCACGGCGCTTGGGAGGGAGGTGGGGGTCCGTTTTGGGGAGGCTGCTTATCTGGTCTGTGAGGAAAAAAACAAAAAGGATTATTTGCTTTCAGTAAGTGAGAGGGTTTGGGGGAGGGGGTTGGAACTTACAAGGCAGCTGCTGACAGAGTGTTGGCTCCAAAAATCCACTTTCTCCCCCACCACGCTCCCTGTCACACTCCACCACCTCCCCTTTTGAAAAGCACATTGCAACTACTTGAATGCTGGGATAGCTGCCCATAATGAACCGCTCCCAATGCTGCTGCAGGTGCTGCAAATGTGGCCACGACAGTGTGCTGGTAGCTGTCAGTGTGGCCAGATTGCAGTGCTTTCCCTACTCAGCTGTACAAAGACAGGTTTAACTCCCAGCACTGTACAGCTGTAAGTGTAGCCATACCCTTAGTTCAGTGTGTTCAAACATTCGAATTGTTCATTCATCTCTTAGTTCAATGTGTTCAAACATTATTTGGTTTCCAGGACAGGATAATTGAAAGGTACATAGTGTCACGTTCAGCATGAGTTATCACCAGTAATGCAGTGTTACTTCATACATTCCTCTATACTTAAAAGGTGTTCTTTCTGTCTTTTCCAAGATACCTGATTACTACTTTAGTTACTAGTCAGGTGTATTGACTGGAATGCCATTGAAAATGTCTGTACTGACCCTGTTTTACAAGTAAATTAAGTAATCAAATTCTGTTCCCAAAATTTTAAAATCTGGGATTGCATTAGGTCACTTTCTCTGTCCAATACCTTTAAAAAATATGTAAACATAGCAAAAGAGCATGAGATACAGCTCTTGTGAACAGCAAATTAAATAAAACTAACTGAAGAAACTGGTACAAGAAATTATTCATAACACTATATTGCAGTATAGCAGGTACTGTAACTTCCTATGATACTGAATATGGTGATGGTTTGAAATATTTAAGAACATCTCAGCACATAATAGAGAAAGAAGTACCAGTTTTAGGCAACAGCACTGGGACCTTCAGGAATCTATACAGACTTTAGACCAGAAGAGGGCAAGCTATGGCCCGCGGGCCACATTTGGGACCTGCAGGACCCTTCCGTCTGGACCCTGAGGTCCTACCAGGGAGTGGGGTCAGGAAAGGCCTGTGGAGGAGCCAGCCCAAGTCCCCGGCAATGAGGTGGAGGCAACTCCGTGGCCCCTCCCTTTCTGCTCCCCTCCCTTGCTGCCTCTCTTGCAGTTCCGCCAGTTCCTGGGCAGCGTGGCTGCAGTTCCAGCTGGGCAGAATGACTGTAGCGCCGCCAGACGTGGTGCTCCAGGGTGACATGGTCAGAGAGCAGGGTGGGGAGGGTGAGGAGTAGGGGCAGTCAAAGGGTCTGGACCCTGCTGCCGGAGACAGGGGCAGAGCAAGCCAGGGCCCCCTTCCACCCACAGCATTCTTGGCCCCTGTCTCCAGCAGCCAAGCCCAGATGTAGCGAGCCCTGCCCGACTGCCAGGGAGAGCAGCCAAACGAGCAGGGGAAACGCACAGGGAAAGGACTGAGCTCACCTTTCCAGCACCCTACAGATAACATGGGGCGGGGAGAGCAGCGAGGGGTGGATGGGGGGGCAGTCAGTGAGTGGGGAGCAGGGGAGATTGGATAGGGACAAGGGTCCCAGGAGTGGTCAGGGAGTGGGGAGCAGGGGGGATTGGATGGGGGATGGGCGTCCCAGGGGGATGGTCAGGGGGCAGAAAGCAGGAGTGTTTTGATAGGATGTGGGAGTCCCAGGGGGCAGTTGAGGGTGTGTGTGGATGGGGGTAGGAGTTGAGGGGGCAGGGTAGGGGGCAGGGGCCAGGCCACGCCTCGCTGTTTGGGGAGGCATAGCCTCCCCCAGCCGTCCCTACCCGGCCCTCCATGCAATTTCTGTACCTGATGTGGCACTAGGGCCGAAAAGATTGCTCACCCTTGCTTTAGACAGTAATTTAGTTTGACTTTCACTGGTGTGCATATTCTTAAGATGTCAGCACACGTTTTACAGTTTTCACAGTACTGTACACCCAACCCTCTATGGATCTATTTAGGGCCTTTGTACAGGTACGTAAAATTCAGGATGGTTTCCTAAAACTCAGGTGAGGCCTCCTCAGTTTTCTAAGCTATATTAACAGTGAATGAAATTTAAGGAATGTTTGAGTACTGGATGAACTGCCTTTTATCTTTTTTTTTCTTTGTACAGTTCTTTACTGTGCATGTATTACTTGCCCTTCCAGTGCAGAGACAATCTATGTCACTGTAAAAGGATACAATCCTCTAAAATGATTAATGCCTCCTGAAAGGTCATTAAAGTGTAGTGGGAGCTGAGGACACTTGCAGAGGTGTCCAGCAGCCCACTGGAGGTAGTACTTTATGTATTTAATAGGTGATTGTAGTGATGTATATAATTTTATAAAACTACTCTGTGATGAATAGTATACATGTTATATACACCTCTACCCCTATATAACGTTACCTGATATAATATGAATTCAGATATAACGTAGTAAAGCAGCGCTCGGGGTGTGGAGGGGGTGGGGCTGTGCACTCCGACAAATCAAAGCAAGTTTGATATAACGCAGTTTCACCTATAAAGTGGTAATTTTTTTTGACTCCTGAGGACAGCGTTATATGGGGGTAGAGGTGTACCACAAAGTAGTTTTCCCATCTTTTATCAACCATAGTTTTTCAGAAAGTTGGCATTCATATGCAGATTGTTCTAGTGCAAAATTTAAATTACACTTTTCTTGTCATAGAAGTACTTTGATAATATTAATATATTAAAATATTAATATTTATTTCTAGAATCACACAATTGATTTGCAGCCTTAAAATCTAATCTTTTAAATAAAATATTCCTCAATATGAGACCCCTAGATCAAAAATCCATTTTATAAAGAGAAAAAAAGTTGAGATTTTAAATAAGTGCCAATGAAAAAGCAAATGTTTGAAATTCTGTCTTAAAAATATAGAATGTAATTTGGAGTATAAATGATTTTTAGTAAAGTACCATAGTTGTATAATTGCTGAGGCTTACCTTTGTCTGGGTCTTGGGGAAAATATTCACAGGACACAGTTGTACCTTTATTTGAATCTGAACAGAAAGTACAGTTTGTGAGTGGATTGCTAACGGAAAAAGTTTACTTTTCTCAAATTAGTTTCTCTTGCTGTTTTTAATGTATAAAAATGACATCTTGATAATAGTTCATCCATTTTTCCACACTACTCTGTATACATTTCATATTCTTAGTTTTAGTGTAGTCAGTCAAATTCCATAATGTTGGCCACTTTTTTCCAATGAACATTCTCTAGCAGTTCCTGGTGCATAATTTTCAAACTAACTGGGGTAGGGAAGAGAAATATATTTTAATAACATTGCCTATACTGCAGTTGTGCAAAAATCAAAATTTGCTTCTTGAGAGCAAAAGGCAGGCAATATGGGGGAGCAAACTCCACAGCTGATCATTTATTTGCCTGGTAAGTTTTTGCGAGAGTGAGATAATATCTCCTTGTTGGAAGGTTCACACAATGCCATTTTTAACAGCATTTTGGAAATTTAAAAAACAAATATAATAAGGGTTTGAATTACTTTTCTTTATTGTTTCTGTATATTGCAGAATTCTCAGACGATACAAGTCAGATACAAGTCCTTGTAGAGCTCCCTTCAATTACATTTGGGGCCTTGTTTTCACTAGGAAGCTAACATATGGTAATTAACACATTGAAATCTATATGGACAAGACAGTTGTAGTTTTAATGCATTAGCAGCTCTATGTAAATGCATGATAAAATACATTTTTCTTTTTTTTCTGATGTTGACACACCCTTGGTGCAATCTTGACCCTATTGAAGTCAATGGGAGTTTGCCATCAAATTTAGTAGGGCCAAGATTTCACTCTGGGGGTTTTGTCTGTGCAAACACTGCAAGATCAGACTTATTGTGTTACACACAGCTTTGATGTAATTACGTTAATGAAAGATATAGTGGTAGTCTTGATTCAGAATTTCCTTCCTTCCATTACTTTGAGTTGTGCCATAGTAAGATTTAGGGCTGTCAAGCAATTAAAAAAACTAATTGTGATTGATTGTGTGATTAATCACACTGTTAATAATAGAATACCATTTATTTACATTTTTTTGGCTGTTTTCTACATTTTCAAATATATTGATTTCAATTACAACATAAAATACAAAGTGTACAAAGCTCACTTTCTATTTATTTTTAATATAAATATTTGCACTGTAAAAACAAAAGAAAGTGTATTTCAATACAAGTACTGTAGTGCAATCTCTTTATCATGAAAGATGAACTTACAAATGTCAGATTATATACAAAAAAACCCTGCATTCAGAAATAAAACTGTAAAATTGTAGCGCCTACAAGTCCACTCAGTCCTACTTCAGCCAGTAGCTGAGACAGGCAAGTTTGATTACGTTTGCCGGAGATAATGGTGCTTGCTTTTTGTTTATGATGTCGCCTGAAAGTGAGAACAGGTGTTTGCATGGCACTGTGTAACCGGCGTTGCAAGATACTTATGTGCCAGATGTGCTAAAAATTCATATGTCCCTCCATGCTTCTACCACCATTCCAGAGGATATGCATCCATGCTGATGAGGGTCCTGCTCAATAACCATCCAAAGCAGCGCAGACCGACGCATGTTCATTTTCATAATCTGAGTCAGATGTCACCAGCAGAAGGTTGATTTTTTTTTTTTTTTTGGTCTGGTTCAGGTTCTGTAGTTTCTGCATTGAATGTTGCTTTCAGAAGTCTTAAAAGAGCATGTTCCACATCTCGTCCGTCTCAGATTTTGGACGGCACTTCAGATTCTTAAACCTTGGGTCGAATGATGTAGCTGTTTTTAGAAATCTCACATTGGTACCTTCTTTGCATTTTGTCAAATCTGCAGTGACAGTGTTTGTAAGTCAAACAACATGTACTGGGTCATCATCTGAGACTGCTATAACATGAAATATATGGCAACATGTGGGTAAAACAGAGCAGGGGATGTATAATTCTCCCCCAAGGAGTTCAGTCACAAATTTAATTAACGCACTATTTTTTTAAGATCATCATCAGTATGGAAGCATGTCCTCCGGAATGGTGGCTGAAGCATGAAGGGGCCTATGAATGTTTAGCATATCTGGCACGTAAATACCTTGCAGCGGCGGCTACAAAAGTGCAAATGCCTGTTCTCACTTTCAATTGACATGTAAATAAGAAGCAGGCAGCAGTATGTCCTGTAAATGTAAACAAACTTGTTTGTCTTAGCGATTGGCAGAATAAGAAGTAAGACTGAGTAGACTTGAAGGCTCTGAAGTTTTACATTGTTTTGTTTTTGAGTTTAGTTATGCAAGGAAAAAAAATGTACATTTGTAAATTACACTTTCACGATAGAGATTGCACTACAGTACTTGTATGAGGTGAATTGAAAAATACTATTTCTTTTATTATTTTTACAGTGCAAATATTTGTAATAAAAAATAATATAAAGTGAGCACTATACACTTTGTATTGTGTTGTAATAGAAATCAATATATTTGAAAACGTAGAAAAGCATCCAAAATATTTAATAAATTTCAAAAGACACTCTTATTTAAGTGTGATTAATCGTGATTAATTTTTTTAATTGCAGTTAATATTTTTGAGTTAATCACGAGTTAACTGTGATAAATCGACAACCCCAATAAGTTTGAATTTTTTACAACTGTACTCAACCCATGGGAATAAAAATGTCATATACACCTCTACCTCGATATAACGTGACCCGATATAACACAAATTCGGATATAACATGGTAAAGCAGTGCTCCGGGGGGGCGGGGCTGCGCACTCCGGTGGATCAAAGCAAGTTCGATATAATGCGGTTTCACCTGTAATGCAGTAAGATTTTTTTGGCCCCCTGAGGACAGCGTTATATCGAGGTAGAGGTGTACATTTTATCAGAGAAGTGAAATAATTCAGAACTGTACCTCTACCCTGATATAACATGACCCGGTATAACACAAATTTGGATATAATGAGGACAAGCAGCGCTCTGGGGGGACAGGGCTGCACGCTCCGGCGGATCAAAGCAAGTTCGATATAACGTAGTTTCTCCTGTCATGGGGTAAGATTTTTGGCTCCCGAGGACAGCGTTATATTGGGGTAGAGGTGTATTACAATGTAACTGGAATTGTAATAGTCTTCCATTTCATATACCTGTTATCGTGACAAATTTTTGTTACGATTTTGCATAATGAAAATAGTCAATATTATAGTAAGACTTTTATTTAAATTACTGGAAAATAATTGAAATATAAGTAAGTGTGAAATATTTCACGCTGTTGGCTCTGATAGATCAGTTGTATTGTAAATTGCATTGAATACTCTAATTTCAGATATATCCAGATCAGATGCAATATGTAAATTCATATTGAAATTAATGAGATTTTGTGTGGTATACTTTGTATAATTTTAATAATTTTTTAAAAGCACAAACTGAAAACGTTAAGAAAATAGCTTACTGTGTGTGCAGTTTGGTGTGTTTCAAACTAAACTTGCCCATATCCTAATTTTAAAAAGTACAAACAGAGCAGTAATTTGTCTTAAGATCTAAAACATTTATAAAGTAATTTTTGTTCTGGTCCTTCTTAAAACCCAAACCAAAGCAACTAAAATCAAGATATCTCACTATTTTGTGAATTTTTAAATATTTTAAACTGACTTTTGCAACAGCAGAAACAGTGGTATCCAGCCTAAAAATCTGTGACGAGTTTTAGTTTGATGTGATTTGAAATGCGTTAATTTATATATGCATAAATCTTTAGCAACAATGGTGTTACTCCAGTCCCCTTTTTACTGGAGACTTTAAAGATGGAAAAGAAACCTGAAAAAGCAAAATCCGGTGACGGTAGTGTAACACTACAAGCCTGATTTTAATATGTAATGTCATTGGAATTCAATGAAATAATTTACAATTTGGAGGGAACAAGGAATTTAAAATGTTTATAAATTGTGACCTTGATTTCATGCCTAGTATAAAGTGAACAACATTGTCTTTGAAATATAAATAGTGTTCAGGGACAGTTTTTGAGGAAGGTATCATATACAATGAGATTTACCAAGTGGAGTCCTAATTCTGTGAATATTTATGCACGTTTCTTGAAGTTAATGGGACTTTAAGCAAGTGAATAAAGTTTTTACAGGGTTAGACTCTGCCTTAACTTGTTAAAAACACTTCGGCCCATTGTCTATACCTTTCCGCTTTGGTGAAGAGTACAAGTAATACCTTTAGTGCAGTGGATAAAGAAACTGGAGGTGATAAAATCTTCTTTCTGTTTGAAAGGCAGAATTGAACACCATGTTTAGTGGAGTTTTTTATTAAATTTAAGTCTGAAAGCAACTTTTCTTAGAGATTTCACGTAACAAGGAGCTTCTTGTTTTCCTCTGCTTACACTATTGGAGAGGAAGAAAACTGAGTGGAAATCAAGCCAGGGGCAAAGGGATCGAGGAGAAGGTTGTGGAACATGGAAGCCCATCGGTTGATATTCAGTATTGCATGTTTGGGGATCTTTCTATTGGAAGTGGCATATTGGAGCAGAGCTGGGAAGCAGCCAATCTCTGTGGCATGCTTCTGTCCTAACACACAAGTTTTCTAATGTTCTATCTGTCTTGACAGCACAGCTAGGAGAGAGAGAGCGAAAGTCTATTCCAGCTTGTACTTTAAAACAAACAAACAAAAAAATTACTAATGTTCCAATTGCAGAACTGAATTGTTCTTTCACTTACATTTTTCCAGTCCAGTTGGAGACTAACCTACGGAATTTCAAGAAATTACTATTCCATTAGTATAGCTGAGGGCAGAATTTGGTTTGCACAGGCTGAAAATATACAGCCTAGCTTTCTTACCTCAGATTGGGTTTGCAGGGCTGACAATTAGAAAAGTCATAGTCTTACTTTTAATCTGAGCAAATTTGATATAGTCAGTAAGAGACATTAAACATGGAACCTTTATTCAGTCACTTTTCAGAGAACTGTGGTTCAAAAGAAAACCATTTCTTCTAAATAATTTATGGTAATTATAAATATATTCCTTGTGGGCCAGATCACATCTCATGGCCGGATAGGGAATAAGAGTATTTACGGTGCCGCCTTTCTTCCCTGTATGGGCTCCCATGCCAAGGGTAGCTGCATGGGGAGGAGAGTAGTTTACACAGAGCTGTTACATTCCCCTCCCTTGTGCATGTGGATGAAAGTAGGCAGGAAGAGGTGGTGAATGGACTGAACCTTGGCTCCAATCCACAATGTACTGGTCAGCCTGTTGGGGGAATCTAGTCCAGGGATCTCAAACTCAAATGACCGTGAGGGCCACATGAGGACTAGTGCATTGAACCGAGGACCGCATCACTGATACCCCCCTTGCTGCATCTGGCCCCGCCCCCACTCCACCCTTTCAGTTAGGCCTCTCCC
Source organism: Chelonoidis abingdonii (assembly GCF_003597395.2). Taxonomy (NCBI): domain Eukaryota; kingdom Metazoa; phylum Chordata; order Testudines; family Testudinidae; genus Chelonoidis; species Chelonoidis abingdonii. Next base: position 177,160,238 of record NC_133771.1, read on the forward strand.
CACCCCACCTCTTCCCACCCCTTCCCTGCCCCAATCCAACCCCTTCCCCGAAGTCCCCACCCAACACTGCCCCCAGGGGGTGCAGAAAGGATGCAGGGTGCGGCGGGGGCTCAGGGCAGGGAGTTGAAGTGCAGGTGGTGTGCAGGGTGCGGCAGGGGACTCAGGGTAGGGCGTTGGATGGGATGCAAGAGGGTGCGGAGTGCGGCAGGATGCTCAGGGCAGGGAGTGCAGGAGGGATGCGGGATGTGGCAGAGGGCTCAGGGCAGGGAGTTGGGCTAGAGGGTGCGGGATCCAACCCGGTGCCGCTTTCCTAGAGCAGCTCTGGGGTGGCAGCAGCGCGCAGCGGAGCCGGGTCAGGCTCCCTGCCTGCTGCTCTGGCCCCCAGCCCCGTGCTGCTCCATTCCAGGAAGCAGCTGGAACCCTGTCCCTGCAACCCTTGGGGGAGGGGAGAGGCTCAGGGTTCCCTGCATGTACTGCTCTTGCTGCTCCTCAAGGTACCTCCCATGAAGCTCCCATTGGCCGCGGTTCCCTGTTCCCGGCCAATGGTGGCTGTGGGGGGCGGTACCTGGAAGGAGGCAATGCAGGAGCCCTCTGTCTCCTTCCCCCTCCCGCCCCGGCCCGAAGAGGTGTGCTGCTGTCTGCTTCAGACAGCGGTGTGGGGCTCTCAACGCCCCGGGGGGCAATCCCACAGGTAGGCAGAGGGGCGGGGGGGCGGGGGCGCAGGGAGCTTGGTGGGCCACACGCAAGAGCCCCGTGGGCCACGTGTTTGAGACCCCTGATCAAGTCTATGCCATACCTGGCTAAGGATACCTCCTCACCAGAGTAAAGGGGAAACCAGGAGGCATATTGTGGAGTGACTCCGGTTTTCCCCTTGCCTTCTGACGTGCTCCAAGGGTAGTGCAACAATACGCTTAGGATTTGTGGCAAAACCAAAATTTATCCTTTCATTAGGTGCATTGGTGACTTCTTCAGACATTTAAGTGGCAAAACTCCCTGTTCACTGAAGGGAGAAGAAATTGAGAAAGTCCCTAAAAGTTTGGTCTCCCAGGAGATTATGATGAGAATTTGATTACATTGCAATTTTTATGAGATTTGATTATACTATTTCTATATAAAATCACATTGAGATCATTTTAGTGCAAGTGCGTGAGTATATATAGCATTCAAATGAAAATAACCTCTACAGAAGTGGACTATAGCAATGTTAGATTATCAGTAAGAAGCTTAATGAAGCCAGTATTGGAGTTTAGAAACAGTGTGAAGGTGTATCCTAAACTACCACTGCATATGTAAAGGGAAGTTATCTCAGTGCTATCTCAGTGCTATATTGAGCCTAAATCACTTTAGCTCTTGCCTGCAAAGAAGACAATATATTAAGATAGTGTGATAATCTTAGTGTATTTGTAAGAAAATAGTGCAACAGCAAAATTAAATGATTATGCTTTGTCAGCAAGCCAATATCTATCTGCTGTATCTGTCTTTCTTTGACTACAGTAGTTAAAAGGTTCATATATAAATTTCCCATAAGGATGTTCTAAATGGTTACCACATTCTCCTTCGGTCAGTATGGCTGTACCCAAGTGTAGCAGCATATGTGGTTTCTCATTAGTGAGCCTGAAATCTTAACTACTTAGTTAAAACTACATTAAATGAGTTTGACTCCAGTAAATGAATATTAAACTGCTCTAATTTCAGGACCTTTGTTCTGACCCCTGACCTTAACTCTATTTTTGTAGTTCACTATGTTGTGCCCCGATGTTACTGTATCTTGAACGTTCCGTGGGCTCAGTCTTGGCCAGTACTGTGTTGGTGTGCAAGGGCATGTAAGGGGTCTGTTTCTGTCCCACAGGGAGTAGGGCCAGGACTAGGACCATTCTGTAGCCCACAAGAGTGGGCTAACAGATCAGAAAAGTTAATATACTTGCTTTCAAACTGTCCCCAGTGCCAGTGAGAAAAGGTGGATGGCGTAATATCTTTTATTGGACCAACTCCTCTGTGGATGAGAGAGACAATGCAGTAACATTTTCCTAGCAGAGTGCTGACTTTCTGATTTCCTGAGGGGGTGCATGACCCTCACTCTGGTCCAGGACCCACCCCCACTCCAAGCCTTCCCTCAAGCCCCCACCCCGCCCCACTCCGCCTCTTCCTGCTCTGTTCCACCCCCTCCTCTGAGCACACCCTATTCTCACTCCACCTCTTCCTGTCCCCACTCCTCCCCCAGTGCCTCCTACCTGCCGTTGAACAGCTGATCCCAGGGGGCCCGTTGGCAGGCAAGGGGTACTGGGGGGAGGAGGAGCAGGTGATCGGCAGGGCCCACCAGTGGGTGCTGACCACCCACTATTTTTTTCCATGAGCACCCATGGAGTCAGCACCTCTGGTTCCTAGAGTAGTCATGTACAAGTAGACTTGGAAGGATTAGATTTTTATTTGTAAATGTCAGTAAACATCGATTTCACCGTACACACACAAACTGACAAAAATATTTTAATTGATGATAATTGAAATTTACGGATAGGGAAAGCAAGAAAAATATTGCTGGAGAATTTACTAGAGTTTGATATAAGGCTATTTACTCTGTATACTTTGACATGTCATGTTGAGTTTGTGTTTTAACTGTTAAAGCTTTAACTTTTTGACTCTGTCTACTGTCATTAATTATTGTCTGACTGTCCCATAAGTTCCTGCAACTGTAAAAATCTAAATGGATAAAATTGGAAAAAAAAAAAAAGCTACAATTTTGCACAACTATGAAAATTTAAATAGATAAAAATAGAAAATGGTGCTTAAAATAAACAATATTATCTGTTGAAATTATTTAAAAAAAATCAAATTTTGCCTGGCATCATAATAAGACATTCAAAAGTTACATTGTGTGTCTTTGTTTGGTACTGACGATAATGGTAAAGGTTGAATGTAAGCAGATACCACACTGGTGAGTTAGTTGTGTTGCACCTGCTTAGAACAGGGCCACATTTGGTGTGATGATGATAAATTGATTTTTGACAGATTAAATTGTGTGGAGATAATAATACTTACATATTTGACATGCTACATTGCAGTGGCTCCCCAAAAGGTTATGATGCATCTTGTCAATTGCTTGGAATTTATTCTACATTCAGTGCTTGCATTATAACTCTTGTTGATGGTAGTAGGTGCTTTGGGTGTGCATTCATGAAAGGGTAATGTCTGCTTTAAAAGTTTTCACTAGGTACATAGAGCATAGTATAGCATGTCGGACAATCACCTGGGAGCACAGAAGAATACCATATATATAGTCCTAATTTTGATAAAGAGGTCAACCCACTTTTAGTGGACAAATGAATATTTTTAAATAGAGAAATAAAGCTTGCTTTCAGGTTATGAACCTGTGTGTTATATTTTGGTCTGAATCATAATTTATTGAAGAATGATCAGTCGCTGAACAAGCTGAGAGATGATAGAACAGATCTATTAGTTCATACAGTTCGTCTTCTGTTAGTGCTCCATAAATACTTAACAAAACAAAAGTAAAGACCCTGCTTAGCTTTCATTTATTTAATACGTTGAACTTGACAGAACACAGGAAGCCCATCCAGCTTTTCTAGTGTACATGTTTATTGAGATTAACTACATCCACGGTGTTTTTGTTATGCTCTGATATCTGTATCTAAAGTGATTAGTTTGTAATATAAGCTGTTTAAATGTAAATACCAGTCTCATGAAACTGTGAAGTATGTCAGATTTTCAGGTGCTCTTTTTCTTCTGCTGTCCCTCTCTTTCCTTTGACTGTCTCCTGGGAGTGTAAGGCTTGGTTCTTTAAGAAATGTTAAATAAGATTATAGTAATTAACTATTTGATAATTTTTTTATGTCCAATATATAATATAGTTTAAAATTACTAGTTTCTGATGGAAAACACTTCGCATATTCTATGTATGTACATATTTTTAATAGTTTGGAAGGTTAACAGATCTTTCAGTATTTGTTGGCATTTTAAGAAATGAATGAGAGCGGTAGAATGCATTTGGTGCAGGTCAAACATGTTTTGAAGCCATTTGCAGTCTTTGAGACAAAGTCAGAGGTGAGTCAAAGTCTAGAGGGGTGGAGGTTCATATAATTCGCATCTTCCAGTTCTCACCCAACACCTCCAGTTTAGACTCACTTAAACACCTGCAGATTTATTTATTTTCACATACTCTTACCATTTGTATCTTCAACTTACACTTTACTGGCAGTGAGACTGTAGGAGGTAACAGCTCAGAGCCCAATCACTACTGCATTGGAAGCTTGCTTTTAATTAAGCCTCATTCTTTTTCTTTTGGTTATGTGAAGCTTAGAGATGATGGGCCAAATTCTGTCAGTGTGTGTTGAAGGACTAAAGGGGAGGAGTGTGGCGCCGAAAAAAAAAAAGGGGGGGGCAAGCAGAAGGGGTTGTATGTTTAAATAATAAACCCTATTGTAAGTTATAACTTTTCTACAACCTTTTCTAGCTCCTTGATGTTTTAATTACACCAACTCAGACATCTGTGTGTGCACACATTGGTAAATGGAAATAAATATGTGTAAGGGAGTTTACTTTACATGTTACACATCACCTGTTGATAAGGTTGCCAACTTTCTACTGGCATAAAACCAAACACTCTTGCCCCACCACTTCTCTGAGCCCCCCCACCTTGCTCACCTCATCCTCCCCTCCCTCTGTTGCTTGCTCTCCCTACCCTTGCTCATTTTCACCGAGATGGCTCAGGAGGCTGGGGTGCAGGAGGGGGTGAGGGTTCCAGCTGGGGGTGCGGGCTCCAGGGTGGGGCCAAGCCTGAGGGATTTGGTGTGCAGAAGGAGGTTCTGGGCTGGGAGGTGGAGCCAAGGGGTTTGGAGTATGGGAGGGGGCTCCAGGCTGAAGCTGGGGTTGGGGTGTGGTCTCTGGGGTAGGGCCAGAAATGAGGGGTTCAGGGTGTAGGAGGGAGCTCGAGGCTGCGGCAAGGGCTTGGGGTGCAGGGGAGTGAAGGCTCCAGCTGAAGGTGTGGGCTCTGTTATGGGGCCAGGGATGGGGAATTTGGGGTACAGGAGGGTGCTCCAGGCTGGGACTGAAGGGTTCAGAGGGCAGGAAGGGAAACAGGGCTGGGGCAGGAGGTTGGGGGTATGGGAAGTGTCTGAGGGGGTCTGGTTGGGGGTGTAGACTCTGGGGTGGGACTGGGGATGAGGGGTTTGGGGTGCAGGAGGGTGCTCTGGGCTGAGATTGAGGGGTTTGAAGCGTGGGACGGGGAACAAGGCTGGGACGGGATTGGGGCATGGGAGGGGATCAGGGTTGCCGTCGTTGGGCGGTGCTTACCTCAAGCAGCTCCCAGAAGCAGCAACATGTCCCCCCTCTGTCTCCAAGGTGGAGGCACAGCCAAGCAGCTCTGTGTGCTGCCACATCCACAGGCACCTCACCTACAGCTCCCGTTGGCTGTGGTTCCCGGCCAATGGGAGCTGCCAAGCTGGTGCTTGGGGCAGGGGCAGCGTGTGGAGTCCCCTTGCTGCCTCTACATGTAGGAGCCGGAGCGGGGGACATACCATTTTTTCTGGGAGCCATGCAGAGCCGCAGCTAGCTCCGCTATGCTGCCGACGGGACTTCTAACGGTCCTGTGCTGACAGGAGCTGCCAGGTCCCTTTTCAACCTGGCGTTCCGTCAAAAATCGGACACCTGGCCACCCTTTTTTAAACACGTAAGCTTAAGGACTTGCACTTGCTTGCATCACGTTGAATTTGGCTCAGTATCTTTAACTTAGTTATCCTACAGTATTTATAGAGCATCAATCACCATAGTATCTAGATCTCTATGAGTAAAATTCTGCTGTCAGTTACACTGATGTACATCTGGAATAATTTAATTGAGGTAAATAGAATTACTCTAGCTTTACACAGTGAACTGAGCAGAATTTAGCCTAAATATCTAGTTAGCCTCTAAGTTTCATACTTAGTTCTAAACTTGAACCACTTTTCCACAGATCACATCCTCTATATGCTATTTGTAGATCTTTTGCAGACTCTGTGCGATATCATTTTTTTCTTGCAATTCAGTATGGCATCATATTAAGTAGGAAGTTGTGGCAGTCACTTGAGGCTATAATAGTAGGAAGTTGCTACAGTTTCTATTATTTGAAGTGTATCAAGTCCCAAGAGCATAGACCCTTCTAATATATATGGATGATGCCCTCAGTAGAATATAAGCATTTTTGGATCTGAGCTGTCCAGAAATATGATCTGTGTATCTTTGGCTAGTTTGAAGTACTGTTGCATTGATTGTGTAAAGACTGCTGATAGTAATTTTTTGCATATGTCTATTGAACCAAATCACTGATAGATAAGAAGGAAATAATGGAATCTATTCTCCTTTCCATACATGCACAGAATTTCTGTTGGCATTAATGGGAATTTCATTAGAAGTATGGAAAAAAGAATAAAGTTGATCCTAAATCAGATACCTTACACGGACACAATTCATCTGTAAAGACCTGTTATGTGTGGATTGTCATCCAGTTTATTTGTATTTTGTGATGGTCTTTTTTTCGGTTTATGTGATATTTAGAGATTATGAGCCTAATTCTGTCTGAAAGCTAGAAATAGGTGTAATAGACCCCTGAATGAGCATGCAAATACACTGCAAAAGCAATGTTAAGTGTTCTTCTGATCAAAGCCTATATTCACACAATCTGTGCCTTCCTACTAACAGAAGAGGTAACTTACCGAAGTCTAATGGCTGTTTCTGCACAAAAGCTGTTTCATGGTTAGGAAGTATATGAACATAAATATTGTAATATACCACATAATATTCCTCTGCTATTCATATGTTGAATAGCCTGAGGAGTAATCTCTGTGCTCATATTTCTAAGCCATTTTATGTGTGGTTGTGTTTTTTTCATTAAAAAAAAAGTCTTAGTCCTTTACAGGGTGCATGCTTAGGATCCTATGTTTTAAGTGGATAGGTTTCACATAGACTACTCCCTGGCTGGCTCAGTTCCCTTCCAGGTGCAGAACTCTGTATTCGGACTCTTAAAAGTCTACTCCACTGGCATTTGAGACTAGCTCACAGCACAATTCATTATTCTGGCATGTTGTAAGCATGCTTTTGTTTGGGAGCTCGCTAATCATGGCTGCCCTTGATCTTTGCTGCTTGCTCAAATGTACAGTATATGTATCTTACTTTTGTATTGTTAACAGTATGTTGGATAGATTTTAATAGAATAGACTTGCAGAATGAAGAAAAACATATTGGTAGATATTTTTCATTTTGAATTAATAAAAAAAGTCTTTAGTGTCAAGACTTTATAAAGTATAAAGATTGTAAAGAACAATATGAATTACCCACTGAAATTTTGATTTATAATGCATTTTCATTCGGTCCTACCTTTTCTTTTTAAAATATAATTTGCAGATTTTGACAAATGATCGAGCTTTTACTGTCAAATTCAGCTTATTTGTTTTATTGGTTTGATGCATATGTAAATACTGAAGCTGAGCAAAACTTCTGCATTGTTACTTAGACTTTTATTTCTTTTTTCTTAAAATCTATAACCTTTATTACTTTGTCACAACAGATTTTATGGTCAATTTGGTAAAACATTTCCATCTTTATTTTTGCTTCTTCTCAAGTTCAGTTGTTTATAAGCAGTTGGTTACACAGTAGTGTCCCATGAAGTAGCCACAGAACTTTTTTTACATAAGAAAATATACTGCTATTGTGTTTTTGGGGTGGGGTTTTCAAAAGAACCTATTTAATGCAGCACAAATTGTATTGATTTTCAGTGAGACTTGTGCATATGAGGGCTGGTCTACACTGAAAACTTATCTCAGCATGGTGACGTGTCTCAGGAGTGCAAAATTATGCCGAACTAAACCTCCGTATAGGCCAGGCTAGGTTGATGGAAGAATTCTTCCATCAGTCTAGCTGCTGCCTTGAGGTCAGATGGATTAACTACAGCGATGGGGGAACCTCTCCTGTCACTGTAGTGAGTGTCTACAGTGAAGCGTTATAGCGGCCTGCAGCTGTGCCACTGTAATAGGGTATGTGTAGACAAGCTCTTAGAAAATCCCACCACTGAAGCAGTACTCCATGTGTGGACTCAAAATTCTGCTGATAGATCTAAGGAAGGAACAACGTACTGTAAACACTACTGGGAATATAGTTAAAGAAAGCTGTAGGCTAAACATTTATTCTTAATAGTACATATTTACACAGTGCAGTGACATAATAAAATAGTGTTTATGTTGTAAATCATTGTGGTTTAAATCCTCAGCCCAGCATCTATACTGAATAGCTGGATATGGCATTGAGTAGATGGACTAGTCCATAGGGGAAAGAATTCTCTTTCCTAGGGTGCAGAGTCACTCTATGGATGCTACTTTAGTCCAGTAGTTGAAATAGCTCCCTGTAGGCTCAACTTGTCCCCCTCCCCTCCTGCACCCAACAGGAGTAAGCACTGGAGAATCCACACGGTGGTGGCCCCCCCCTCACCTGCTTCTGCAAACTAATGCAGAGGGAATCCTTACTGTGTGGGGCTCTGCACTATAGAAGGGCTGCATATCCCCCCAAAGTAATTCTGGATAACACCTTGTTTGCAAGTCCAGGTGATAGGGGAGATAGTGGAGTTGTCAGCAAGGTAGAGAACAGAGGAAATTTAGAGAGATTACTAAGAAATTTCATTTAGGACATGTTAAATTTGAGGTGGTCGCAAGACACTCCTGAGGAGATGATATAAAGACGTTTGGAGACTTGAGAGTGGATAGTTGGATGGAAGGTCGGAGTTTTGGGTAGATTTGGGAAATGCCAGCATAGAGTTTGTATCTTAAATAGTGAGAGCAGATGAGGTCACCCAAAGAGAGAGTGAAGGAGGGCAAGAGAAGCAATGTAAGGATAGAACCTTAAGGGGTATCAACCGAGTGGAAGAGAGTAAAGGAGATAGAGCAGTGAAATGAGATGATGATGGTTATTGTGGTAGGAGAACCAGAATCCTACAATCTCAGAAGCCTAAAGACCAGAGCAAGCAGAGGAGAAATGCAGAAGAACATACATCCCAAACTGAACAAGCAGTGAGTAGGAGAGAAGATGGCTGTGATGGTTTGGAAGTAGAGATAGGGTGTAACTAATGCACAAGTGATTAAATACAATCCAGTTAATGCAAGTGATGTGTGTAGCAGATATTTCTTTAGGATTTTCAGCTTCCACTTCTATTACCAGGAGCTCACTGAAGTATGCTTATGATTGTCACTTAGAAGAAACTAAGAGTGAGCATATCTTTAAGGGCCAGCCACTGACACAAATGTGTGTTAAAGGGTTCCGAGAAAACAGCATCCTTCTCAGCCAGCTGCTCAGTGCCTTATGACTTAGGTTGGGCATATAGTGTTCTTCCCAGCCCACTGGGCTGTGGTTCCTACTCCCTTCAGCCTACTTCACCTTATTGTATCGTGAGTAACAAAACACCATGCTTAGTAGTCCCCAATGTTCCAAGTTTTGCAATGCTCATTTGTTCCCTGATGAGTGAGCTGTCACTGTAAACAAAAATTCCCAGAAATGTATTTTACTGGGAGAGAAATATGAGTCTATAATTAACATTTTTTGATCTATAAAGTGGTCCAGTTGGTCAGTTTGATTAGGCCATTGTCATCTTCCATTTTTAAAATAACCACAGAATGACAGGATTAAAATACTGCATTATGTTTACACAGATAGATACACGGGGCTAAATTCTGCACGCAGATAAGAGTGCAGGACTCACATTAGCTTCAGGACTTGGATTAACTTTAGTGGCAGTTGTACAAGTTCTAAGAATATGGCCCAGAGTAAATATCACATAATTCCCACAATTGATTATTGAAAAAAATTGATGTTTTGAAATTTTGTTTTATTGTTGAAGGAAATTTTTTCTCTGATTTTGATGAAATACCAGTCATTTCCTTTTTTTGCTTTAGTTGTCATGGATGATGACGACGATGAGTCCTGTCTCCTTGATCTTATTGGGTAAGTTCCCTTCAAGAAATTCTTAAAAGAAAAATCTATGCAAAGTCATTGTACAAAATTAATCCATATAAAAGATGATTAATTTTCAGTAGACTCTGGAAGTTGGTGTCGTGATAGTTTGGAGGCCTGTAAGTGAGATGAACAGATAGTCACAAACAGAGTTTATGCTAATTGGTAGTCCACTGGTTTTTGGCATGACACTGACTTCCCCTCTTGCTCAATGATGGTCCTGTCAGATCAGTGTTGAGGCACATTAGCAAATAGGGAAGCCTACCCTACGCTCGTGGTGCAAAGGAAATATCCCTTTTTTGGCTAGATAAAGGACTTTAGCCTTCAGTGCTGTCAGAATAGCATGTTCACAGACATTACCTTCTAAATGAAAATATAATTAAAATATATAGACTGATTCAAAATACAAGCTACCTAAATTATTTTTACAGAAGATAAGATGCATTTGTGTACCAATTTTATAGGGTTGAATTGCTATCGGTATTATAAAGAATTGCAAACAATCAGGAATTTTAAAGGTTATTAACTTTTGTCTGTTCAAAGGCATTTTTATTTTAAATCCCTATTTGTGTAAAAAAAAACCCAACCGTCTTCCAACCAAACAAACAAAATCACAGTCTTTCTACTTTGCATTATTTCTACTCCATTCTATACCACTTTTACATGCAAATCGATGTGTATTCCATATGGGATTCAAAAATCAATATTTAGGTACAGCTGCAACCAAGAAAAGCTTTATGTGGAATTGAGATATATTCACTGTAGGCATGGTGAAGTCCTTTTCCTGTGACTGGCTAAAATAACAGTATAGTTCTTCAAGAGCAGACATTTATCGTAATATGTCCAAAATGTGTAGAACATATTGAATATCCAATATCTAGCACTTTTTTCAGACTCAATTTTTTTTTTCAAATGTTATGCCAGTCACTGCAATAGGAAAGTTTTCCTGCATGGGTCTAGCTGTAGATGAAATCAAGAAGACAAATCTATCCACATATGTCAAGTATAGCAAACAGTGAGTTTTATCTTGCATTGCTTATGCACCCAAAACTTCCACTGAAACCAGTGAAAGCCTTGAATGAAAAGGAATGAAGTATCAAGCCCAATAATAACTATAATTTGATCAGACTAGTATGTGAATAGCTTACCAAATAACAAGCTGTTGGTAGGTGTTGCCTAACAATCATCATGTACAGTATTATAATATGAGACTGCTGACTTCAGCCACCAAAGGGAACATATTTACATCCTGCCTGGAACATCAGCTTAAGAATTGTCCAAATGGAAACAAAAATGAAAGCGCTCAGTAAGAAGCCAAGTTACAAGAATTCCAGTCCAAGTCCAAAGAATGCTCAGAAGATGAGGTCCTACAAATAAGAGGGTATTGGGTGTAATGGATTATTTGTTGTAGTGTCCCTTTTTACTGCTTGTATCAGCTATCGTTCAGAACATCTGGCAGGACAGAAAAACTGAAGTTTGTCTCCATTAAATCTTTCAGTTTGGTAAGTGTCTTCTAATCTCTGTGGATTTATTTTTAGAAATAATAAAAGTTATAAGAAAGGATGATTAGCTAGGATGATGATAAAACATCAACATTTAAATTTGTCATGATCATAAAAGCTGGTAAGCAGTATTGGTAGTAAAGGTCCCCATAAGCCCAATGCGTCCATGTATGAATGAGACAGTGAAGCCTTTCTCCTTTTAATTTTTTGTAATCTGTACTGAAAATGAGATTTCTCTTAAAAATATAGTGTGTGAAGGTTGTAGTGTGTGTGAGTAGAATCTGATCTTAGATGCCTAGATGTTACCTGAGTGTCATGTATATCACGCAATATGTTTAAAATGTGTATAGTATAACTTCTGTTTGAGCTACAGCATAGCTTTTAGAAATATATCTAGTCATAATTTAAAGATTTCAGGTGATGGAAAATCCACCAAGTGCCTAGCAGTGTTTTTCCAATAGTTAATTATCCTCACTATTAAAAATGTACACCTTATTTCTAGCCTGAATTTTCCACTTCCAGTCATTGGAACTTATTATACATCTTTTTCAGCTAGATTGCAGAGCCCTGTGCTATACTATATGCATTAATATTAACTTTATACAGGAATTAGGTTTCCCGCTCTCTCCTTTTTTTTAAAAAAAATCCCATTTAAATTAAAATAAGTATAAAAGACATTCTTCTTCGAGTGATTGCTCATATCCATTCCAGTAGGTGTACACGCCGCGCGTGCACGTTTGTCGGAAGACTTTTACCCTAGCAACTCCAGCGGGCCCACAGAACCCCAGAGGCGCGCCATGGGGAATAAACCGCCTGCCGCCGCCCGTCGCTCTCAGTCTTCTTACCCGCCGCGTCGGAACGGGAGCGGCATAGCGCTCCACGGCCCTAGTGTCTCTCGGCATACGTCAGTTCGGTTAGTGGAAGTAAGTGTACCTAGAAGTATATCGTAGGTTATAGTCTAGTATAAGTACGGGTTGGGCGCTACCCCTCCCGCGCCCAGCGCCGGCCTCAGCCGGGTTCGCGGGTCAAACCGGCTCAGACTGAAAAAGCCGATGCCTCCCACGTCCTCACGCGCCTACGGAAGGCCTGGGGAAATCGCACAACCGAGAAGGCGCATTTTGCAAGGCCTCAGCCGAGACAAAAAGGAGTGAGACCACGCTCAAACCCCGAGGAGTAGCGCACTAACCCTCGCGTCCCGGCACCAACCAGGCCTCCTGCAATGCCGTCCTCGCGCGGCCAGTGTGACCTAGAAGCGAAAACCGACGCCTCTCTCCGAGAGCAGAGCATCCGCAGCAGGGGGCTTCTGAACCCCCGGGCGTATATCAAGCCCAGGGCCCCCTCAGCAAAGCCCCACGACGGCCAGAGCACAGGGCTCCGGAGCATCTCACGCCCTCCCAATTCCCTACCGGAAGACGTCGACCCACCTCCGATACGACGCCGCAGAGTCAAAGCAGGCCAGTCAGACCAACCGACCCACTCGCCGGTTCTCCGTTGTCCTCCCAAATGGCCGACGGAAGCGAGGGAACATCCACCAATCACCCCCACAGACCACAGAGCAACACATAGGCAGAGCTCCACACTAAAGGAACGCCCACAATATCATCAAACCAGAGTTAAGCTTCACACTGAAAGATGATCTTCACCCGCGCGACAGAACGACCACACAAGCAACCCGCGCACTAAGAGCATACGCTCATGGGTGGCGGAGGTGCGACACACACCTCACAAACAGGCCCACACACGCGCGGCTCAGAACAGGGGACACGAGAAGCCAAGAGCAAGAGCAGACAGAAATGGTATGTACATCTGCAGTTCAACCGGCTCGTGCCTTCAACACACGCTGCGCAGCAGGGTAGGTAAGCCAAAGAGATGGCAGTGGCCTTCGAAGGGCTATGAGCGATATGTCCACCCGCCCCTAGTGTTCCTCGTCGGTCAATCTGAAGGAGGAGCGCCATGGACAAAAGCTCCGCCCCCAAGCAAGGAGCAAGACGTAAGGACGCCTGAACCAAGGTCTATCGCAAGGCAGCCTGCAATGCAGCGCCAACCAGCAACTCTGCCAGACCCGACCTGTACAACCTGGCGGCGCGATAAATTAAGGCGCTCCTCCCAACAAGCACCGCTGTCAGGATTCGCGCTCTCCTGCAAGGGAAAAAGGCACGCACTCCCGACAGCGCTTAGACGCAGACAGACGCGCCAGTACAAACCTGCCACGGACACACGCCGCTTCTCATAAGGCTCAGGCTCTGGCCTCTCCGGAACTCCAATAGCATCCAGAATCTGTTGAGGGCCAGGGCTGATTCCGGCAAGACGGCCTTGCGCAAAGCCAAAGATAAGAGGCATAATGCGGCCCTAGGAGCATTACGCCGTTACCCAGCGAACATCAGCTCACACACACAGGACCTACCCCCAACCCAGGGAAGCAGGACGTGCCAGGCGAAATAGAAACGGCAGGCGCAGAAATCGGTAACCAGGGGGCCAAAGCCAGCCCCAAACTCCGCTGGGCCGAGCCCAGTGAAGTGTGCCCGAGGCGCGACAGTTCCCTTCCCGATTCCACGCCCTCACCTATCATTACAAACGTCTTTCGCTCCGCTGGCCACGTACCAGACCGCTGGTCCCACACGCGGCGGCTTGATACCAACCACAGTATTGCTTCGACCACCACTCACCCTCTTCAGGACCCCCCCACAGAACTCCCCCTCAGAGTGCGAACGCTCCTCGACAAAGGGCCAAAAGGAGTTCAAGAACAAAAGAGACGACAAGGGAGGACTCCCGTGACTTCGATCACACAACAAGCAAAGAGAAGTACGCAGACCCCCATCCTCTTGACTCTGAGAGCCCACCAAAACCTGCAAGTGAATTCGCATGGCCGGACCCGTTACCATCCGATCTGAGACGTACGCCGCCCTCAGACAGCAGGACGCTATTCAGCATACAGCTACCCAAAGAGCCGACCAATATGAGTAATTTTGATTGTGTCGCGGCCGCAACGATCAATCCAGTACACACACTGGCCTCTCACGCCCCGAGAGTGTCCCAGGCATGCCGATCGTCGCCTTTCCGCGCAGTCGTGCATGGCCCCTACCTCGACGACTGGCGCACGGACCCCAGAGGACCGATCCTCGCGACGCCATGTCAGACCGCTTTTCTCGAGTCGAGGCCTAGCGCAACGCCGAGAAGTCCACTCTATCCCCCTACTCAGAGATAGAGTTTATGCCCGAGACCCACCAAGCAGGGCCATTCTTTCCTGTCGCGTCCAGCTGACAGCCACACCACAAGGCGCAGGCAGCACCCAACCCATACGTACGGCCTGAAACCTGGGCCACATGGCGCGCAATTCGTACGCGATCTGAACTCCGTCCTCACCTCCACCGGCCATCCTCAAGCGCCGGCGCCAGCGTCGGTTAGATACATAATCACGATCCCCAGGCGATCCCCCGCTCCCCATGTGGCTGGACCTCCGTCAGAGGCAGCTTCCGTCCTCCCACCCCCTGTCCCAGACCGCAGACGGACGCATCGGACTCCAGAAGCTCACTAGACCCGCGGAACCCAGGGTCGCTGCCCCTCCCAACTCGCCCCAGCAACGTCGAGAAGTGAGGGCGGGCCACCGCTGCAACGTCCATTCGGCAGAATCCAGACCGTCAGTGTACCGACAAACAAACGCGTATAAACAGAAAAGCATGGCGAACGAGATCCCCTTGCGGAAGACCATGACGTGTGGACTTTTTGCATACCCACGCGTTCACCTAGCGCTCCTTCTTGGGCCGGAATACCCGCGGATCTCCAGCCGGTCCTTGCTCGTCCAGAGCTCACCCAACACGCCTTCGCGCTCTCCGAAGGGGGGGCATCCCCACGGACCTGCATCCGCAGGCACACGAAGTGCCCGATTGCCTCTTCCAAGTCGCTAGCGGCCCGGTGCAGACCGTCTGAATACCGGGACACACCCTCGTCTGCACCCTCGGCCCGTGATCCCCAAGGCCAAGTGCGCAGGCAGGCCCGCTGATCTGATGCGTCCGGCATCCCCTCCGGCAGCATGGTCCTCTGCGCGCCCGTCCGGTACGGACAACGCCCTTCCGCCCTTACCTAATTGATCACGCAAGACACGGCTGGCTTGTCACCCGACCCCACGCGGCAAACCCTCAAGCGCCTGCAGCCACTACGGCCGATCTGCAATTGCTCTCCCCAGGAGGCAGGACTTCCTGGAATAGAAGCGGCACGAGCGACATACTAGCCAAAGGAAACCGGACGTCGGGCGCGAGAGGCGCCTTCCCCCACTGAGGTCATCCCAATATCCCCTCGAACCTTTGGCCAAGCAGCAGGCCGGCGTATCCCCTCTCGGGTCACGTCCGGGGACTCCCCTTCCACCCGGGGAGCTCGATGGCCGCTCTGTCACCACATCCATGGGGCTAGATCCTTAAAGGCTGGAGCGTTAAACCCAGTCCACCGGCACGCCGCCTTGGGAGCCAACCTGTGCCCCGCATGCCCCGTGAGCCGTGGCCTACGTTCCCCGATTTCCGTAAGAGAAGCAATCCGGGGCCATCGACTTCGGTCACGCCGGGTCAGAGCTCCGCTCGTGGTGGAACCCCGATACAGGTCCATTAGGACAAAGACAACGAGCCCACCGCCGCCTGCCCCCCAAGT
>NC_133771.1:177176461-177287008 GCF_003597395.2 Chelonoidis abingdonii
ATATATTACCCGCCATGGCGGCGCCACTCTAGGGGGCGACCTGCTGGCCCGCTGGAGTTGCTAGGGTAAAAGTCTTCCGACGAACGTGCACGCACGGCACGTGCACCTACTGGAATGGATATGAGCAACACATCTCGAAGAACAACAGTTACAAAGGTGAGTAACCGTGCTTTTCCTTAATTAGTGTAATTAGCAGAACAAGTGGCTGGAAACAAATTAGGTCCATTCTAAGATTAGCTCTGTATTTTACAGTTAAAAATCACTATTTAGTCTTATTATTGCAATGGAGTTTGAACTGGAATGTACTTTATGAAGATTTTGAAAAATATTCAGTTTTTCCCCCCCTATTTTCAATCTAGTTTAATTAAAAGCCAACTGTAGTTATTTATTCTAGCTAATTAGGCTTGATTTAAATAGATATGACAATTAACTGAGTAGGAATGAATCAGATATCCAGTTCCATGAAAATGTTCTCATACTAAATTAAAGCCCTATTCTAGAGGCACAGAGTGCAACTGGCTGAACAGGGCACATGTATAGTACTAGTAGCAGCATGATTTTCTTGGTGTTTGTGAGCTTATGCTATAAACTTATATGGAGACTTGAGATGTCTTTATTTTGTTTTCTGTTTTTCTTTTAGGATGATCAAGAAAGAAGAGGGAAATTTTAAGATTGACTCTGGTGTTTATTGAGGAGATCCATAAAAATGTTTTTCAAAATGTTTTATTAGTACTATTTACAAATAAAGATTATTTCTGTTAAATCAAAGAGGTCATGTAACTTTTTGAATTGAATGTGTACATTAATGGCTGTGTCAAGAAAATAATTGTATAATTGCTATATTTAGCAATATCTACAAAGTAATCCCTGTAATTTAAAGTCACATGTTGGTATGCATACCTTGAGAATTTTTACCACCAGATTTGCATTGCATGAATGTGTGTATTTTTTTAATACACTTGAACTGCAAATACTGAATTCATCTAGCTGCACTGCTTTTTTTAATTGTGTATCAATGTTTTGTTCAATGAAAGAGTATCTTGAAGGCTCTTAACCAAAGTAAGCTGTCATGGGAGGGTAACTGGTTAAAAGATAGGAAACAAAGGGTAGGAATAAATAGGCAGTTTTCAGAATTGAGAGAGGTAAATGGTGGTTTCCCCAAGGGGTCTGTACTGGGACCAGTCCTGTTCTACATATTCATAAATGATCTAGAAAAAGGGGTAAACAAGTGAGGTGGAAAACCTACAGATGATACAAAACTACTCAACATAATTAAGTCCCAAGCAGACTGCGAAAAGCTACAAAAGGATCTCACAAAACTGGGTGACTGGATAACAAAATGGCTAATGGAATTCAATGTTGACAAATGTAAAGTAATTCACATTGGAAAACATAATTCCGACTGTACATATAAAATGATGGGGTCTAAATTAATTTAGCTGTTACCACTCAAGAAAGAGATCTTGGAGTCATTGTGGATAGTTCTCTGAAAACATCCACTCAATGTGCAGCGGCAGTCAAAAAAGCAACAGAATGTTGGGAATCATTAAGAAAGGATAGATAATAAGACAGAAAATATCATATTGCCTCTCTATAAATCCATGGTATGCCCACATCTTGAATACTGCATGCAGATGTGGTCACCCCCATCTCAAAAAAAAGATATTGGAATTGGAAAAGGTTCAGAAAAGGGCAACAAAAATGATTAGGGGTATGGAACAGCTTCCAATATGAGGAGAGATTAATAAAACTGGGACTTTTCAGCTTGGAAAAGAGACAACTAAGGGGGATATGATAGAGGTCTATAAAATCATGACTGGTGTGGAGAAAGTAAATAAGGAAGTGTTATTTACTCCTCTCATAACACAAGAACTAGGGTCACCAAATGAAATTAATAGGCAGCAGGTTTAAAAAACAAAAGGAAGTAAGTTTTTTTCACAACACACAGTCAACCTGTGGAACTCCTTGCCAGAAGGATGTTGTGAAGGCCAAGACTATAACAGGGTTCAAAAAGAACTAGATAAATTCATGGAGGATAGGCTCCATCAATGGCTATTAGCCAGATGGTACCCAGTATGGCCTTTGTATCAAGTTCATCAAAAAGAAAATGCATTTCTAGTCGGTTATACACACTTTGATTTCATTTGGAAAAGATATAACTTTTCCCCACAGCACGACAAACGATAATGTGTATGTTGTTTCACGAAGAAAACTCTTTCCCCTCTTTTTAATCAAGATAGACTGGCGCAATGAAAACATCTTAAAGATATTTATTTATTAAATATGGGTAAGCTCTTTATCAGGACACTAACCAATTTGCCAGGCAATAGAGCTCCACTCATCGAGAGCAGACTCTGTCACTTATCGCTACAGATTTCATCACAAATATCACCATCTCTACACTCTTACTTGATTCATCTCGAAATACCATTGTTTGTTCCATTTAATGCCAAACTCTGTATGTGTTATTATAGAATACTTGGGTATTTTTTTAAACAGATGGTGTAATTCCGTAGTGGCCCTTACAGAATGGGAGAGTTAAACTATGTTAAAGTGATATTTAGATGTTTATCTTGGAGTAAATGAATATTTGGTAAACGCCTGAAATTCTGAAAATGTAATGATTGAGAATGTCCTCGCTCTTTGAGGAAGCCTCTTTTACAAAAAAAAAAAAAAAAAAAAAAAAAAAAAAGGAGTGAAAAATATAAATTTACATATTAACATGGTTTGCTGAAAACAAAAAAGATAGATCCTCAGTTGATGTAAATTGGCATAGCTCTATTGAAGTCAGGGGAGCTACACTGATTTACATGAACGGAGCACCTGGCTCAAGGTTTTTTTTGTCTTAATTATGCTTTTTAAACAAATGTACGTACTTAGTGATAACTTTTTTTGTTTCTTTTTTAAGAGATCCACAGGCACTGAATTATTTTCTACATGGTCCTAGTAGTAAATCTGTAAGTAGTATTCTACTATACTACTCTAAAATTACATGAACTTTAGTGACTGCTTTATTATTAGTTTAATGTTACTTTACTACATTTGTGCCTTAACAGAGCAATGAAGACTTGACTAATGCAGGGTACTCTGCAGCCAATTCTAATTCAATTTTCGCCAACTCCAATGTAAGTATTCAGAAGAGAAAATGTGTATTTATTGTGATTACACGCTTTCATCATAGTTTGTCCTGCATACAACTAAATGGAGTAGATGTTAATAGTGTTAATAACTGACATAAAATAGGCACATCCAGACACTGAAAACTGTGCATGTATGTTTAAAGCACCTGTAACTTCTTTGTAGTTGCAGTTTTTATAAAGGAAAATTGTCCTCATCTACTCCCTTTATTATTTATTTATTATTTTTATTTTATTTATTAACGTTTATTTTGCAGTACAAACATGTAGCAAATGACATTATTCCCTACTACAAACAGCTTACAGTCTAAAAGACAAAGGTGTGACAGGAGGATAAGACAAACACAGTGGTTGGATGAAAGTGGGGAAAATGGTTTTAGGGTGTGCACAATTTTCAGCTAGCCAGGAACAATGATCACAATTTGTCACCTGTCTAGCCATTATTAGGCAGCTGTTCCCTGTATACATCATGGTAGAGGTGAGTTTTAAGGAGGCACATGAAGAAGAGCAAAGTCGTGGCTTTGTGGATTTTGACTAGGATCTCTTCCCACATATCAGAGAGAAAGCAGGAAGGTGCTCATGGGAGAAGTGGGCAATGTGTGACTTTTCTTTCCTGTGACAGTCACTGGTAGCTCCCTTGGGTCCTGCTGATTGCAGGAATGGGGGAAGTAGGAGCCTATTTTCTGTGTTTCAGAAACTGGAGATGCCCATAGGAAACAGAGTATTTTCCTGGGGGAGGCAGGAGATGCTGGGGAAAGTGGGAGTTGCTGAGGGCAATTGGATTGTTTTGAGGGGAGGAGTGATCCTTTAGGGCAGAGGTGGGCAAACCATGGCCTGTGGGCCACATCTGGCCTGCGGGACCATCCTGCCCGGCCCCTGAGCTCCTGGCCTGGGAGGCTAGCCCCCGGCCCTTTCCCTGCTGTCCCCTCTGCCCCAAGCCTCAGCTTGCTCGCTGTGCCACTGGCGCAGTGCTCTGGGCAGCAGAGCTGTGAGCTCCTGGGACAGCGCAGCTGCAAAGCCCGGCCTGACCGGGCTCTGTGCTGCGTGGTGGTGGGAGTGGCGTGGCCCATCTCCAGCCGGGTGGTACGGCTATAGCGTCACTAGCTACTGGTGCTTCAGGGGGCACAGAGCAGGGGGGATTGGATAGACTGCAGGGGCATTTGGGGTGGTGGTCAGGGGGGGCAGGTGCGGGAGGAACAGGGGGTTGAATGGGGGCAGGGGTTCCGGGGGGAGCAGTCAGGAAGGCAGCAGTGGCTTGGCATGGGGGCGGTCAGGGACAGGGTCCGGGGGCAGTCAGGGGATAGAAGAAAGGGGTGGTGGAGGACGGGCCGGGGTGGGCTGTTCAGCGATAGGAGAGGAGGGCTTTGGATGGGGTCGCAGCTCCGGATGGTCAGGGGACAGGGAGTGGAGGGGAGTATGGATGGGGCAGGGGTCCTGGGGGAGCCGTCAGGGAACAGGGGTGTTGGATGGGGCAGGAGTCCCGGGGTGGGGGGGGGAGGGAGGAGGCGGGCCATGACCCCCTCCCCTAACCGGCCCTCCATACAATTTATGAAACCCGATGCAGCCCTCAGGCCAAAAAAGTTTGCCCACCCCTGCTTTAGGGGCTTTGGGAAAGGCAGAGAGCCTGCTGTAGCCTGAGATGTTTGTGATGGGCGAGTAGCCAGGAGGGCAGTGGGAGCTGGGGCAGATGGCTTTTGGCTGTAGGTTCATGGGGCAATATCCTGCATTCTTCCCTCACTCTCATTTAGAGTAATAGGATTTAAGGCCAGGAGCGACCACCAGATCAATCTAGTCTGACCTGTGTATCACAGGCCACCAACACATGCACACTAAGCCCAACACCTGAAATTAGACCAAGGTGTTAAGGCCCACAGGAAACTAAACTAATATAAACCACTAGCAGAGAGTAGGAGGGACTGAGATGCACCAGTACCAAAGGACCCTTCAGTGGCAGGATATTAAGTGAAATACACCCACATGGACCTGACCATGCACCCATACCACAGAGGATGGGGAAGAATCCCCAAGGTCAATGCCAGTATGACCTGTGGAAAAATTCCTTCCTGACCCCACATAGGGCAACCAGCCTCTGAGTATGTGAGCATTAACAAGCCAGACAACCTGAGAGAGAGAATTATCAGTACCACCTGGAGTCCCATCCATGATCCCATCTCCAGCCATGGCCATCTGCTGCTTCAGAGGAGACAGAAAAACAAAAAACCCACAAAAACCAATATCACAATACCCAAACCAACACCAGAATACATTGGGGGGAAAATCCCTTGATCACCCCTACAGGTGACAGCTGATGCCTGAGCTTTTAAGAATATCTGACATGAACCAGAAGGCACTCTCAGGGTTGCTGAACCCCGTCCCCCACCATCCCATGCATAAATTGGTCCAGCTCTCTCTGAAAACTAATTAAGTTGTTTGTTCCCACAGCTCCTATTGAGAGGCTGTTCCTGAACCTTACTTCTCTGATGGTTAGAAACAGTCTTCTGATCTCCAGCCTGAATTTGTTCAAAGCCATTTTATACTCATTTTTAATAATCCTAGCCCATGTCACTCACTGAGCTCTATTTTCAGCCTCTCATATGCCCTCAGCTGCCACCACTGCTCCACAGTGAACTGACTCCCCACACATGGACAGGGAGTGGCCAGAACATAATTCCCAGATGGTGGATGATCCTTTGGGTAGCATAGTCAACTGGCACATGTTAGAGCAGACCCAAGGCTGTTCTCATGTGGACAGAGAATCTGGGAGATATAACCAGGTTTCAATTAGCCCCCCTTCTGTTGTGCCTAATAGAAGGTGCACACAGCAGAGAATGTGGCCCCTAAATTTTAGATGTTTCTGAAGTGCTGATAAAGTATTTATGCCAGATTTAATCCTTATGTTTTCATGCATGTACTGTATATTATAGTTTTACAGGTAAAATTGTAAGGTTTCTGTTACTTTTTTTGAGAACCTTTAATAAAATAGCAAGAACTATCCCTCAATATTCCAAAATGACAGAGATGCTTTCATAAAATAAGCTAGATTCAGTAAAAGGCAGACACAAATGTGAATTGAATAAATAAATTATACTCATGGAGTAGTGTGGCAATCAGTGAAAGGGGGACGAAAGCAAACACTGAAGGTAGAGGTCTGAGAGATTTCCTATATGGCAACTGTGTCATGCAGTAGTTTTCACAATGTTTATGTGAAACATCCAAAGCCAAAAATTCTCTAACCTTGAATCTGAAACTGTCTGAATTTCACACCCAGACCGTGCATTTATCATGGGCCAAAAAGGAATTGGGTTTTTGAAGACATCTTGGCTTTGGGTGGGTTGAGATTTGAATTTTGCACCTTAGGAGTGCTGCCCCAGCAGTTTGTTTTGAGGGCATAAGTGGTGCAAGAGCTTTGTGCTGGCCCTATGCACGGGTTGATCTTCACTGTGCATATGTAGCTACAAGGATGTGGTATTATAGAGGGGCTTTGTACTTTGCAGGGAAAAAATTAATTGGAAACCGTTTGTATCTTACATTATTTTAAAAATGCAATGTAATTTATTTATTTTTCATTTTAGAACACTGATCCTAAATCCGCTATCAAAGGTGTAAGCAATCAGCTTGGAGAGGGGCCTAGTGATGGACTACATCTGTCAAGTAGCCTTCAGTTTCTTGAAGATGAACTTGAATCTTCTCCTTTACCTGATCTCAGTGAGGATCAGCCTTTTGATATTCTTCAGAAGTCCTTACAAGAGGCCAATATTACTGAACAGACTTTGGCAGAAGAGGCATATCTGGATGCCAGTATAGGTTCTAGCCAACAGTTTGCACAAGCTCAGCTTCATCCTTCTTCATCAGCATCCTTTACTCAGGCTTCTAATGTGTCTAATTACTCAGGTCAGACGCTGCAACCTATAGGAGTTACTCAAGTGGTACAGCAACCAGTTGGAGCATCTTTTGCAAGCAATACAGTTGGTGTGCAACATGGTTTTATGCAACATGTGGGAATTAGTGTTCCCAGCCAGCATTTGTCTAATAGTAGTCAGATTAGTGGTTCGGGGCAGATACAGCTAATTGGTTCATTTAGTAATCAACCTTCCATGATGACTATTAACAACCTTGATGGATCTCAGATTATATTGAAAGGCAGTGGACAGCAAGCACCTGCAAACATGAGTAGCGGACTCTTGGTTCATAGACAAACTCCTAATGGTAACTCACTGTTTGGTAACTCAAATTCAAGTCCAGTAGCACAACCTGTAACTGTCCCATTTAACAGCACAAATTTTCAGACATCTTTACCAGTGCATAATATCATTATTCAGAGGGGTCTAGCACCAAATTCTAATAAAGTTCCAATTAATATCCAACCAAAGCCTATTCAGATGGGTCAGCAAACAGCTTACAATGTGAATAACTTGGGAATACAGCAGCATCATGTACAACAAGGGATTCCTTTTGCTTCAGCGAGTTCACCTCAGAATTCCGTAGTTGGTCCTCATATGTCTGTTAATATTGTTAATCAACAAAACACAAGAAAATCAGTTACTCCTCAAACAGTTAGTAATGCTGGCGGTAGTATTGTTATCCATTCTCCTATGGGACAGCCTCATGTATCTCAAAATCAGTTTCTCATACCTACAAGTCTCTCTGTCAATTCTAATTCTGTTCATCATGTCCAGACCATAAATGGACAACTTCTTCAGACTCAACCTTCCCAGTTGGTTTCTAGCCAAGTATCTGCTGAGCATGTTATGCTGAACAGGAACTCTACAAGCATGCTCAGGGCCAACCATTCATATTCAGGACAGATGCTGAATAATCAGAATACAGCTGTTCAGTTAGTTTCTGGTCAGACATTCACAGCTCCTGGAAGTCAAGTTATAGTAAATCATGGAACTTCTCAAATTGTTGGTGGACAGGTGCCATTACAACAGGCATCACCAACAGTGTTGCATTTATCACCCAGTCAAAGTAATGTTTCTCAAGGTAGATCAGGTTTTACTGCAATGTCACCTGGACAGTCTACAGTCTCAAATATGTCAGCATCTAATCGGTATACTGTTGTAAGTTCTTCTGGCACAGTACATCCCAGCCTGGGGCCACCAGTTCAGTCGGTTGCATCAGGAGGAAATTTTACTGGAGATCAACTTACACAGCAGAATAGAACACAAGTTTCAGTGAGTGTATCACATTGTCTTCCTGTTTCCTCTTCTAAATCTATCAGCACTTTCAGTCGCACATCAGTAGGAGTAACACAGCAACAGTTCACTTTTGCTCAGGTATGAATACCCTTTAAGTGCCAACAAAATTGCACAAAAGCATTCTAAATCATTTCCTGTTTCTTTGGTGGGGAAGGACATTAATAGGTAGTGTCCTTTAATACTGTATTCTCCAAAAATATTCACACACAATTTACTGTGTTTACGGTAATTGTTTTATAAACAAATATCCAATTCCAGCTGCAACCATTTAATCAAAAAACCTCTTTGAATGTTTCTTTAATGTGGATGAATCTATCATTCCCATTAATTCAGATAGTCTTGCTTTTGTTGATTAGTGGTGGAATTTTTAAAGGTGTTCAGCATGGGCCTATTTCTGCTTCCAGTGAAATCAATTAAAGTTTTACCATTGATTTCAGCGGGAGCAGCACTATGCCAAGTCAGGACATTTGAAAATCACACTGTTGGAGTCATAAGGCAAAACTCTGGCATGTACTAAGTACCTGAAGATCATTGTGACTTCAATGATAGTTATGCATGTGAAGGTCCTCTCAGTATTTGGCCCACAGAAATTGGAGATGGAAAAGAGTATATGGTGCTCTAGGCCATTTCTCTGCCAGCACAGGATTATTCCCTGCAGCAGATTTTATTTAATTCTCTGTTCAGTATGGCTTTAAATGTCTCAGTCAGTTTGGATTTTCAGTTTTGAAGTTTGGGGCAGAGACACACTCTTGTGTAGACCATTGAAAGAGTTACAAAGAGCTGAATTTTGTGGAGCTCTTTGGGGAGAAAAAATTCTCATATAATCAGTTGTGAAAGAGAAGGCTTATAAATATGCCGCCTTTAGTAAGTGATCAGTAAAATTAAAATAGTGCTATTCTGTGTAACTCTGAATCAGAAACTACATATGTGTTTTGGGATGGGGAAAACAAGCTGGATTGATTTGTGGTGTTGGGGGCAGTAAGTGAATGACTAGTGTCACGTGATCAGCAGTGGGAATTTATACCACTTCTGAAATCAGCTAGTTATTTTATATTTTCCTTAAGCATAATAAATTGGTCTAGTTACCTGTTCTTCTTTGAGATGTCTTCTGTACTTCCTCACTTGTGGGATGGGCACTTCGGGAAGTTTTGAAAAGCAGTGTTCATTGGAGCCACAGAAGTGCCCTCTTGTTGGCATTGCAAATTCTGAGCCATGAAAGGGCTGTGTGGCCCCCGCTAACTCAGTTCTTGTCCATGATTAGCTCTAGCTTTTTTCTGTGCTCGCAGCCATATTTTTAATTTCAAACCACCCTTATTTTATTGTTAAATTGTATTTTAATTAATTAGTTCTAGATAGTGTACCACTCTCTGGACCAGGATTCTTGTACAGCTTGAGAGACCCTCACAAGTTAGGAATATGCAGATATGACTTCCAGAGGAAAAAAGGGTTACTTAGTTATCTCACAAATGGTGACTTTCCATAGTTGGTCTTCTTCCTTGGTGTTGTACTCTCATGCAACTCTTCAAATTTATATATTTAGGACAGTGGCATTTTTGAAACCTGTATTGAAGGCACTTATTAGGATGGGTAGGGATGGATAGTCTTTTTCTGGTTTATGGGGACATGGTACAGTAGTCTTGAAGATTTCCTTCCTCTTCTGCAGAAGGACCTCCCAGAACTTTTCAGCATTCTAATGCTGCCAGTTCTATTAGCTGATAGGACAAATAAAAGAACCAGTAATTACACAGAAAATGTGTTACACATCAGTACTCTTGGTACTTCTGAGGACTGACTGGCACTGTGTTGTATAGGATCTGATTATTTAATATGTCAGAACACAAAGTATAGAAGAGAAGGGAGTGTAGGGAAATAGTTAATTTCGAACCAGTCAGCACAACATGATTATTGTTCATGTTTGGGATTCCAAATTTCATTAAAATACCACATAAGAGCTATTAGATGCTGTGTGTGTCAGCTCATCTGAGATTGAAATTTATTAATATGATTGCATTGAGTTTCTCTCTTAATTTCTAGGTGTGGGGGGGTCATTGTTTTGGTACTGAGAGAAGGTAAAACTAGACTTACTGCTATCATGGTTAACCTTGCAGATGATGAATTGTTTTAGAAGATTTAGATTTGGAGAGGGAGTTCTTTGAAGGAAAGTGGCCTATATAGAGAAAATATTTAATAAGAAATCTCTTCAGAAGAAATGGTATGTAGTGAAAATTTAGTTTTTGTTCTCATTTTGTTTCTTCGATGACATTCTTACATAATCACAGTAGGGAAAAGAGTTGAGCTCAGTTGTAGGTTTCCTTTTTGCATTGTTATTAGGTCTATTAAAACTACAATGATTACTAGACTAACCTTTATTTCTCTACGGCATTTTCACAGGCTCAGAAAAAAGTTATGAACCAGTCCTCACCAGTTTCTGCATCAAAGTCACAGGATAGCTTGAGACAACCTCCGCTAACAGGTCTTCTGAGTAACACATTGCCAGGTCAGATAAAGTCTTTTCATGATGGTTTCCCCAATTCCTCTGGCATATGAAGTGGGTTCTCCTTCATTATGTCAGGTGCTGACTGATGATCGGTGGTGACAGGGGGTCTTAACGATTATTCTTCGAGTGCTTGCTCATATCCATTCCAAGTAGGTGTGCGCGCGCCGCGTGCACGTTCGTTGGAAGATTTTTACCCTAGCAACACCCGGCGGGTCGGCTAGGCGCCTCCTGGCGTGGCGCCGTTACGGCACCGAATATATACCCCAGCCGACCCGTCCGCTCCTCAGTTCCTTCTTACCTCCCGTGTCGGTCGTTGGAACAGTGGAGCGCGGCTTAGCCTTTTTCGACTTACCTAGCTATTCACCCGTTCTTGTTTTTCTCGGCACCAGTACGACTCACGGTACCATTCTCCGGTGCGGTATGATACCTGGCACACCGATTATAGAGGTGCCCCGCACGGACGCTCGGCTCCGCCATGGCCATCTCAGCACCCATCGGGGTCTTCCCATGCTGACAGCGCTACCTATGGCAATATAGCCCTACAGAGCCATGCCCTTCCTGAGACCCACAGCACGGAACGAGCCCCACAGTGGTCTTTCTGGACGCCCTGGGCATATCACCAGGCCCAGGGCGAACCCACAGTCACATCCCGGTCCGCCCCATCAGACCATCATGCACCGGAGGCCACTATCAGCCGCCCTCCTCCGGCAGATACGGACCTTTCTGCTTTGACGCAGGACCCTCAGCCTCCCCCGGATCCTGACGTCCCCCTGGAGCAAGAGCCACAACAGGACCCACTTGTACCGGGCCTGTCGTCGTCCTCCTCGCCAGACGAGGCAGTAGCAGGCACGTCGACATCGGGCCCACCCCCTATTGACCTCCGGGCCCACCAAGATCTCCTTCGGCGAGTGGCCTTGAACGTCAACTTACCAGTAGAGGAGGTTCCGGAGGTGGAGGACCCAGTCGTGGACATTCTGTCCGCAGATGCCCCGACTCGCGTGGCCCTGCCGTTCATAAGGTCGATCCAAGCCAAAGCAGACACCATTTGGCAGTCTCCAGCATCTATCCCGCCTACAGCCAGGGGTGTGGAAAGAAAGTATATGGTACCCTCGAAAGGGTATGAATACCTGTATACTCGTCCTACTCCATGCTCTCTGGTCGTACAATCTGTTAATGAGAGAGAGCGCCCATGGCGCAGGAGCAAGCCCCCGCCCCACCAAAATCGCGGGAGGCTAAACGGGATGGATCTGCTGGGATCGTAAGGTTGTCTACTCTCTGCTGGGGCCTTCACTGTGGGTGGGCTAACCAGCAAGCCCTCCTCAGCAGGTACAGTTATAATACCTGGCAGTCGATGGCAAAAATCACTGAGCTGGGTTCCCGCAGGATTTCCCGTCCCGAGTTTCCAAAGCCTTCTGGAGGAGGGGGAAGAAGGTAGGCTTGGACTTCTTCTGCAGGCCTCTCTCGATGTTTTGCTGATTCAGCGGCATAGAAACTTGTAGCCTGGACCTGGAATTGCAATGCGGAGAATATCGTGGTTGTGCAGGTTCCTTCTCGGGTCTACCCCCTAAACTGCAACACACTATCCAGGACCTTCTTGTTCGAAGGCCAGGGCCTTGTCTCGGAGAGAAACGGACCCCAGACTCCAAGAGTCTTTAAAAGACAATCGCATTATTCATGCCCGCTCTCTTGGATGCACAACCCCCGCAGACTCAGCGCAGATCCTTCCGGGCCAAGCCCCTCACGCGGGGCCCTTACCCCACCCCGGGCCTGACTCGACAAGGACTTTAATAGGAGGCGTGGTCCCGGAAACCGCAGACGTCAGTTTCCGGTTTTGCAAGGGGCCAAAAACAAATATAGTTCCGCCAAAACCACCCAGCGGGACCCAAAATGCAAAACTTTTTTGAAGGCGTGCGCCCCGAGGGACAGCAGCAGCGCCACCAGTCTTTTCCCGGATCCTCTCCAGTTTTTCCCCAATCGTCTTTCCCTTCCCTCCTGGCCGTGGATCCATTAAAACATCAGGACCGTTGGGTTTCCTCCGCATACGGTGGAGCTTTGGATACCACCTCCAACAGTTTTATTTTCGCCCATATTATTTCCTTCCCCAAACCCCCCCTTCCCCCATCCCTCTTTCAGGGACCCCTTCTCACGAGCAACTCCCTCTCGCAGGAGATTTTCCGCACGCTCCTCGAAATCGGAGCTATAAGAGGAGGTGCCGGAGGAGTTTTTCAGGGGCAAGGGGGTTTTACTCCCGATACTTCTTTTAATCCCCAAGGGGCAAAAAGGAGGTCTCCGACCCATCCTGGCGACTCTGCGGTCTCAAACGCCCTTCTTAAAAGAAGCTGAAATTCCACCCATGCATGTCCCTCTGGGGGACCCTATAATCCCTTCCCTGGATTCCGGAGACTGGTACGCTGCTCTCGACATGAAGGACGCATAACTTTCATATCTCCACCATTTACCCCCCGCACAGACAATGTTACCTGCGGTTCATGGGTGCAGCGTCAGCACTACCAATTTACGGTCCTCCCGTTCGGCCCTCTCCACTGCCCACGCGTTTTCACAAGTGTATGGCTTTTGTAGTGGCCGCCTTCCTCCGTCGTCGACACCACATCCGGGTCTTCCCCTACCTAGACGACTGGCTTATCCGCGGGACCTCCGAGGCTCAGGTCGCCAGACATGTTGCCATCGTCATGGACCTGTTCGAGCGATTGGGGCTCATGGTCAGTATAGACAAGTCCACCTTAGTGCCCACTCAAAGAATCGAATTCATTGGAGCCGTCCTAGACTCCACGCTCACAACAGCCTACCTCCCGCTTCCCCATTTTCGGGCAATAGTCGCTGTCATAGAAAGCCTTCAGACATACCCAACGACAACTGTCCGTACTTGCCTCAGCCTTCTCGGGCAGATGGCAGCGTGCACTTTTGTAACCAAGCACTCCAAGCTTCGCCTTCATCCCCTTCAAGTCTGGCTGGCCGCTGTCTACCGCCCACACAGAGACGCCACAGACATGGTCATCACTGTTCCTCAGAGTGTCTTAGGCACCCTGACCTGGTGGCTGACACCATCTCTGGTGTGTGCAGGCATGCCGTTCCATCAGAGGCAACCGTCTATATCTCTAACAACGGATGCGTCATCTCTGGGCTGGGGGGCACACATGGGCCACCGTCGTACGCAAGGCCTCTGGTCTGCCCAAGAGCTGTCGTTGCACATAAACATTCGGGAGCTACGAGTGGTTCGCCTTGCCTGCCAGGCGTTCCTCCCTCATCTACGAGACCGCTGCGTCCTAGTGCTCATGGACAACACAACTGCGATGCACTATGTAAACAAACAAGGCGGGACTCATTCTCTTCCCCTTTGCCAGGAAGCGATCGAACTGTGGGAATTTTGTATAGCCCACTCGATAGACCTAGTGGCGTCCTTTCTCCCGGGGGTCCAGAATACACTGGCAGACCAGCTCAGCAGATCCTTCCTCACCCACGAGTGGTCACTTCACCCAGATGTAGCGCACTCCATCTTCCAACAGTGGGGGTTTCCCCACGTAGACCTCTTCGCCTCCCGCAGCAACCGGAAGTGTCAGAGGTTCTGCTCGTTCCAGGGCCTAGCCCAGGGCTCGATATTGGACGTCTTCCTAATGTTTTGGTCAAACCACCTGCTTTATGCCTTCCCACCCTTCCCATTGGTGCACAAAGTTCGGCTGAAGCTTCGCACGGACGAGGCTCGCCTCATTCTGATCGCCCCTGCGTGGCCCCGGCAACACTGGTTTATCACATTGCTGGACCATTCGATAGCCAGCCCGATTCCCTTGCCCCTCTATCAGGACCTGATCATGCAAGACCACGGCAGGCTTCTCCATCCAGACCTGCAGTCCCTCCATCTTACGGCGTGGCTCCTCCGTGGTTAACTCAGTCAGAGTTGCGCTGCTCTACCCCGGTGCAGGAGGTACTCCTGGGCAGCAGGAAACCCTCCACTCGCGCTACATACTTAGCCAAGTGGAAGTGGTTCTCTTGCTGGTGTCAGCAGCAGGATGCAGCACCTACCACGGCTTCCATACCCATGATTCTAGATTACCTCTTGTATCTCAAGCACCAGGGCCTCGCACTATTGTCCCTGCGAGTTCACCTAGCAGCTATCTCTACTTTCCATCCTGGAGAAGGTACATACTCTGTTTTTTCCCACCCTATGGTCTCCAGGTTCCTTAAGGGGCTGGATCGCCTTTTTCCCCCGGTGCGACGCCCTGCACCGACCTGGGACCTCAATTTGGTTCTGACAAGACTTATGACCCCCCCGTTCGAGCCCTTGGCGACCTGCTCACTCCTCTATTTATTGTGGAAGACGGCGTTCCTGGTTGCCATTACATCGGCTAGGAGAGTCTCAGAGCTTCGTGCTCTGATGGTGGACCCGCCTTACACGATATTCTATAAGGAGAAGGTGCAGCTACGGCCGCATCCAGCGTTCCTCCCGAAGGTGGTTTCGTCTTTTCACCTCAACCAGGACATATTTCTCCCGGTTTTCTTCCCTAAGCCACACACATCACGTAGGGAGCAACAGTTGCACTCGCTGGACGTCCGCAGGGCGCTAGCTTTCTATATTGACCGCACAAGGCCTTTCCGTAAAACGCCCCAACTCTTTGTGGCAGTGGCGGACCGGATGAAAGGTCAGCCCATCTCTTCCCAGCGGATTTCCTCCTGGGTAACGGCTTGCATCCGGGCTTGCTACGATCTGGCTCACGCCTCTCCGGGTCACGTTACCGCACATTCAACTAGAGCCCAGGCCTCGTCGGCCGCCTTCCTCACTCGAGTTCCTATCCAGGAGATATGTCGAGCAGCTACATGGTCTTTGGTACACGTTTGCTTCCCACTATGCCCTAGTACAACAATCCAGAGGAGATGCAGCCTTTGGCTTGGCCGTCTTGCACTCTGCAGTCTCTCACTCCGACCCCACCGCCTAGGTAAGGCTTGGGATTCACCTACTTGGAATGGGTATGAGCAAGCACTCGAAGAAGAAAAGACGGTTACTCACCTTTGTAACTGTTGTTCTTCGAGATGTGTTGCTCATATCCATTCCACACCCGCCCTCCTTCCCCACTGTCGGAGTAGCCGGCAAGAAGGAACTGAGGAGCGGACGGGTCGGCTGGGGTATATATTCGGTGCCGTAACGGCGCCACGCCAGGGGGCGCCTAGCTGACCCGCTGGGTGTTGCTAGGGTAAAAATCTTCTGACGAACGTGCACGCGGCACGCGCACACCTTCTTGGAATGGATATGAGCAACACATCTCGAAGAACAACTGTTACAAAGGTGAGTAACTGTCTTTTTTTTTTCCATTTGAGGAACAACGGTGCTGAGCCCACAGACTTTCTCTTTAGCAATTGATCATAGGCTCTTTTTCCAACAAGAATTGTTAGTAGCCATCTGATTCTATTTGCTGGAATGATAGACAAGATGTATTCTTGGAATGAGCAGTCAAAAATCTTTTCCCACAATCCAAATGTGTCATCTGTGTGATGTGTTTAAGCGAAGGAAGTGAGAAATATCAAGTCACTTTCAAACCAAGGTCTTCTGCTGAAAAATTCCAGTTATGTCTTTGAGACTTCCAGCCATCCTCATGTGATAACAACTCTAACTACTCACCATTTTGTCTTTCCTGGTTGTCTTGGAATCTAATCAACAGTTATTGTTTTGCAGAGAGAATGTTAATATCGGTTTTCAGTTAAAGTAGTGATGCACTGAATGCGAGAAGATATTATGTGGGTTCTTAAAATGGCAGCATCCTAATTACAATTTTAAAGTTTCTAATATAGACTTAAGTCATCAGGAAATGTCACTAGACTTCTAGGTCCATTTTGATTTAATATATTACAATGAATGTACATGTTCTACACAATGTTTCTGTGCAAAATGTAACAGTACTATTTGTGTTACATGTGGTGGGGATGTTGGGCTGAGATGATTCCTCTAAATTAAACAGCTAGACAATCAGGTGGGAGGCTACCCATCTGAATCTACAACAGTGTGTGATCTCACCACTCATTCACAGAGTGCTGCAGAGTCTTGAGTTTATAATTTTGGGGAAGTATTAGTAAAAAGCTGAATAGACTCCAATTTATCTTTTTTCAAATCTCTTTTGGGATGATACTTGATTTTTTTCTTATTTTGAATTGATGTGTTTAGATATTTTAGACTGATTTTCTTTATTTATAAACATGGTTATAGTTTTCAGCACTGTAGTATCTGAGGACTATTTTACTATGTGTATTGATTTCCTTACATGACTGCAGTAGCAATACTCTTATACACACTGTTAATGTATCAGCATCTATTGATACGTAATTTTCAGATCAAGTAAAGGATTAAGCACAGGTCTTCAAATATTCTGTGATGGTTTGTTTTAAGAATCATGAGTAATAGACTCTTTTAAATGTGTACTTTTATAGGACAGGATTCTGGAGGTAAAATCATCCAGCAACCTTTAGGAACAACACAGTCGCAGCAGGAAAAAGTAGTAGGAGCATCTCCTATCCAACAAAATGTGCAGGTAGGGAGCGTTTTTCAGTTAATCCGTTTTTCTTAATTTTAATGAAGATAAGGAACCAGGAACAGTGTAGAAATACTAATGAATAATCTCCTACATGTTATTCTCATTGATCCCTATCCTAAACACAATCATTAATATTCCAGAAGTTTGTTTTGGTGGGAGTAAGGAAAGAGGAATATCTTCCAACCTCTTAGAGATATTCCAGGAGCCTCTTTAAAGTTTTAAAAACAAAACCTTTTCCTGTTTTCTAAATATGAATGAATCAATATAGCAATCTGAGTGAAGGGATGTCTGCTAATTCAATACCGTGCGCTCTGCTCTTGATATCCAGTCGATCAGCAAAGTGCTCTAAGGCTACACCCCCTAGTTACTCCATTGCATTTTTTATTCTTTATGTCGTGGGACTCAATTGTTAGTGGTGTTGTTTACTACCTATGTGGTAGGTTTCTTTTTGGGGGACTGTGTAAGATGAGATACATAGTTTTCCCCATTGCTTACTTCATTTGTGAGCAAAGCAGGAGTCATTTATGGTAGCTCACATTTATGGCAACGACTTCAAGTAATCTGATTTCATTGATACAGAAACCTACAGAAAATAAATGTGAGAAGCAATTGAAAGTATTTTGTACTTAATGAGCAGTTTGTGCAAGGAAATTCTATAACTTATTTTTTCTAAAGGAAAATATAATGCCAATGTAATTGAGTTTTGGTTTGGTCCTAGGTGGATGTTCATACAGTTGGACAAAAGAGGCCTGCTGCTAAACAGCTAACAAAAGGAGCTTTGTAAGTCATTTTTTTTTCATTTGTAGTTTTGTTACACACATTTCTACTAACCTCTGCCTCTCTCACTCTGTCAGTTTGTAAACTGTAATATAGCCTTGCAGTATTAGAATGTTAATTATTGATATTAGTCACTTTCCTTTTAGTATTCTGCAGCAGTTACAGAAGGACCAGGCACATGCTGTGACACCAGATAAAAGTCAGTTCAGATCGTTAAATGATGCAGTCCAGAGACTCCTCTCATATCATGTGTGCCAGGGATCACTGCCAACCAAGGAGGATTTAAGAAAAGGTAATTTATGTTTTAATTTGGTATGATAAAAGTTGTGCTGCTGCTGCTTAGAATTTTTAAGCAGTTAAATATTACATAGGGTGCTGAAAAAATTGATTGTGTAAATCAGAAAGACTAAAAAGAAAGGACACTTTTGCTAGTCTGTGCTAGTTATTGAAGAACATTATCTAAATGTATTCTTTGTGTCTTTTTAGTGGACAGTGAATTTGAATCTGTAGCCACGCAGCTTCTGAAAAGGACACAAGCTATGCTAAATAAGTACAGATGTTTGCTCATAGAAGATGCAATGGTAAGATTTATAAGCAAGAAAAACATTTTTGTGAAATGTATGGATCAGTTAATGCAAATTGGAATGTCTTATTAAAACAGGTTTAATGGTCCAGAATAGAGTGATCTCAGAGGTGTATTACTTCCCTCTTTTGTGGCTACCACTGTGGACGGTGAACGTAAAC
The DNA here is from genome assembly GCF_003597395.2 of Chelonoidis abingdonii. Lineage (NCBI taxonomy): Eukaryota > Metazoa > Chordata > Testudines > Testudinidae > Chelonoidis > Chelonoidis abingdonii. The sequence goes on from NC_133771.1 coordinate 177,195,351, forward strand.
AAAATGTCTCGCGGCCCGCCAGTGGATTACCCTGATGGGCCGTGTACCATAGGTTGCTGACCCCGGTCTGAGCGATTGGCTGAACAAGAAGTAGGAGTGACTGGACTTGTAGATAGTGTTCCCTCTAAATTTTCCCACGCATATGCGGAATAAATTTTGTCATGTGCACTAATATGGAGGTGATGTGTCACACATCACCTCCATATTGGTGCATATAAAATTCATGTGATGGGGATGGAGCTGAGGGGTTCGGAGGGCTGGGGCAGAAGATTTGGGTGCGGGGGGTGAGGGCTCCAGGGTGGCGTCGGGGATGAGGGGTTTGGGGTGCAAGCTGCCCTGGGGCTGTGGTGGGGAGAAAGGACTCTCTTTACTATGCACCTGGACTTTATTCATAGCTCTGCCAAAGACATTCTGTATGGGTATGTCTACACTGCAATTAAAAACCCATGGCTGGCCTGTGCCAGCTGACTCTGCTGCCGGGCTGTTTCATTGCAGTGTAGACTTCTGGCTCAGGCTGAAGCCTATGCTCAGGCTGCAAGGTGAGAGGGTCCCAGAGCTCAGGCAGCAGCTCGAGCCTGGAAGTCTACACTGCAGTGAAACAGCCATGTAGTCCAAGCCATCCAAGCATGAGTCAGCTGGCATGGGCCAGCTGTGGGTGTCTCATTGCAGTGTAGACATACCCTGTATGACTTTGGACAAGTCACCTAGGCCTGATACAGCAAAGCACTTAAGAATGTGCTAATTTTAACTGTGCGAATGGTCCCACTGAGTTTGCTACTCACATTCTTAAAGTTAAGAAGGTGCATAAATGCTGTCTTCACTAGTAAAAACAAAAAGTTTTTAAATTCGTGTTAAACTAACCCTTGTTAAAATCCTAGTGAAGGCAAGGCAGAGGTCGTCTGCATCTTCATAGCAAAATATGCAGCACAGTTATAACTTCCCCAGACAGTAAGAAATATATGAAAACAGACTTACAATAAAAGTGCAGGCACAGGTATAACAGGGTACTTACAAAAAGGAAAAACTGCTGTCATTTATGTAAATAATAATGTTGGATCTATTGTGTGAATATCAGGGCATCATAGTTGCCTCAGGCTTGGTGTGCTTTAAAGTCTTCTTAAAATATAATTTAGGCATCTGACTCTCTCATTAGACGGCTATCTGATATCAAATATACTGGGAAATAATTGTGCATGCAAAAGAGTAGGTGGATATAAAAAAATCTGTCCTATATATTTTGAACAATATACAGTAATTCAGATTCCATAACATTGGAAAGGAAATGTTGTTTGGAACAGTGTGCCATAGTGTTGTATTTAATTGCATGGGATGTAATGTAGCAGGCAATGGGTGAATCCTCTAGTGCTTGGTGATGGATTTTTCCTGGCTTAATCTCATTGTCAGCTATGGATGCAGCAGAGCTTTCAGCACCAAAGAGTTAACTATAAAAAAAAAAAAAAATGGTGGGAAACAAGTGTGTTGATAAATGCTACAGTAAGGGCTCTTCATGAGTATTTTTTCTGACAGAGAACGTTATTTCATGCTAGATAATAAGCTGCAAATGTGAATGCTAAATAATGTAGCCCATCTTGAAATATTATTATTTGTATAAGTATAATGATTCACTGTTAAAACAAAGCTTTAACAACTACAAAATAATAAATAACTGCATTTTATTCCAGTAGTGCCTGGGGCCCCAATCAAGATTGTACATTGTACAAACACATAATAAAAGACAGTCCCTGCCCAAAAAAGTTAATACGAGTGGAATACAAAAAGAAGAAAAACCTAAATTTTTATTTAAAATCCATCCTGTCATGTTCCAAATCTGTGGCAGGATTGTTTTTTTATATGAGCATATGAAGTTATTTCTAGGAATTCTCTTTTGCAGCGGATAAATCCCTCTGCAGAAATGGTTATGATTGACAGGATGTTTAACCAGGAAGAAAGGGCATCTCTGTCCCGGGATAAGCGCCTTGCACTAATGGATCCTGGTAAGAAATGTTTTAACTTCAGCACTGTGAAGTAGAAAACTATTTGCATAATCTTCAAGTGTTAAAAACATTAGGGGCCAAACTGAGGTATTGATTTTAAGTGCAGTTCCTCTTTCTCCTTCAGAATTAATGGCTTATGGTGAAATCATACCTTCAGCTTCAAGAACCTAAGTTGACATGTTTTACATCAAGAAACATTGTAAGGTTAAAGTTGTTCTCAGGAAAAAAATAATGGGTGCACTGGTGGGAAACCATGCTAGAATCCTGTTAGCAACAATCATGTGTTGCTTGTATGGTTCGCAACAATCATTTTGTTGCTTCTGTGGACAGGACCTTTGAGTCTGCAGCAAGCCAGATACAATAATACTGAGAGAATGTGAATTCCCTCATTCACTTAATGAAGTGTTATTTTTGGAGCCCAATGACCACTTAAATTCCAGCATTGTTAACCATTTCACTGCTGACAGACACAACCAAAAACATTCAACAAATGCACTTGTGTAGTATAGGTATATGTTCCTGTTGCATCCTGATGCTCTGTTCATCTTAAAGGACATTCAGAGAATGTAAAATACAAATATTTGGACAATAAAATATTCTCGGAAATGGTCTTTTAGATATTGTATTCAGATAGTTAGGATGCTTGCAAATGCCTTGGTTCATTATTTTGCAAACCTTACTTAATGGAGTAGGAGATGTAGGATATAGTCCTTGTATTGCTGTCAGGTAAAACATATATGATCCTTCCTGTACTTCAGCATGCAGTAATTTGTGGATTTATTATAAAGCTGGTCTAGCAGCAAAGGCAATTGGATTTAGATATTTTGTTAATAACTCTTCTAGCTTCTTACTCTGTTATGTAATATTAAATGTAAGAACAGGGAGGGAGAAAAGAAGATAAAACTAAAACTCTTCAGCAGAATTGGACAGATTTGGGGTGGAATTCATATATATATATTGCAAATATAGGTGATACCTTTCTGTTGTTTGCTCCCTTGGCCTCATTACAATGTAAACTTGTGAAGCAAGTGGCTATCAATTTAGCATTTAAAGGCGACCTGCAAAGGAACAATAACAAAAATTGTTCTTTTTGCTTCTTTACCATCTATAAAGAAGGGCTAAAAGGATTTTTTAAAAAGGCTTTGAGACTTATTTTTACCATAGAAATACAACTGTATCTTTCCCGTTTTTGCTAGAGGATTAGTAGGACTAGATATCTGGAGTGGGAGCTTTTTCGCCCTTCAGTTGAAGGAGTAGATGGCTTCTTTTACAAGTTTTAGTTAAAAGGTTTTCAGATAGAAACAGAGTTTTGACCAATGTGGCTAAAAATCCCTTCTCCAGTCACTTGCCCAGATTTCAGTCTTCTAGCTTTATTAATCCTGCTTATTATTTCCCAACTGCTTATAGTGTGCTAGGTGCCTCACAGAAAGAATAAGACTGGTTCCCACCTTAAAGAGTTTATAGTCTAAATAGGCAAAACATATGGAGGATAGGGGAAAGGGATATAACGTACAAGCAAATTGTTTTCCTAATATGGCTAGTTGTCCAGTCTTCCAAGGAATCCTCCACCAGAAGTAGGGAAATCAGGAAATAATACTGTTAATATATAGCATAAAGCAGAAGCCAAAACAAAATCCCACCCCACAAAACTGTTTTTTTTCCTTTGCAGTAAAAATGTATTTCTCATGCATGATGCTGTGAAATGTAACATTGATTTAATATGAAACAAATGGTACAAAAGTGGGTGTTCTTATATTTTTAATATTTTAGCGCTAAATTTAGATGATCAGCTCTTGCCTGAGTATAACAGAGATTCACAAGAAGCTTCCCTCTCTCTTCCTTTCCAGAGTAGCTCGTGTAAGGACCAATCACACTAAGACCCCTGTGATCAGGAACTTCTAGTCTCTTCCTCCTCATGATAAACAAATTGCCCAAAGGGGGGCAGAGAAGAGGTGGGGCCATGGATCTGACTCCCCTCTGCATTTTACCTTCAGAGTGGAGTTGGTGAACTAGGGAAACAATTTGCACCATCCATCACTGGGAGAGCAATGTGCATAATGGGAAATTTTGGCACAATCTCTTCTGGTACTCGCCCAGAGGCAGTGTAGCTCCACACCATTTTCTGCCTGTAAAGCACACAATCTTATCTCTGACTTACCTGTTAGCATACCTTTAGTAAGTGTAAGGTCTTCAAACAAGTTTGTCTTCTAATTCTTTGTTCATACGTTGATTTAACACTCTCCAGAAATGTAGTAAAATTTCACTTTTTAGTATCTTTTGTTCATGTTGAACGTAGTGGGTTTTTATTCTAATGAAAATTTTTAGAAATTTAAGTGTAGTTAGTTTTTTGTATGCTTTGAAACCTGATGCCATATACCTGAGCAGCAAAATGTTGGTATGTATTCATTATACAAAAAATGAGCTTGTACTCAAATTCCCTATTTCAAGTATAATTCTAAATAGGCTTTAGAAATGCTTGGAACAATATCAGTAAAATACTTCTTGTCAGAATTTTCCGATTTGTTGAAGTAGAAATGTTCTGCTGTATTATGTAGATTTTTGAAAAAAAAAAATCCACTAGAAACCAGGCCTGGGAGTCCCAGGCTTATGGCTCTTTGGCAGCCGGGGTTTCCAGGACCCCTTGTTCTGGGGCATCCTGCCAGGACTTTTAGTAGACCTAAGCAGAGAATGGTAATTCCATTTGGCAGACAATTTCAAAATTTTTGGTTTTCATTCTGAACTGGAATGAAACCAAATTTCAAAATCTTGAAATCCTCCATGAATTACTGAGTTTTCTGCCCAGCCCTAACATGATAATATACAGTGCTTAGCAAATAAAAAGCAGAATCCATAGTCATAATAAGATGAGTTCACATTCCTTGTATGTATTTCCAATACCCAAGAACTCATATATTTCAATCCCTGCTGTATTCCCTGGAGTTCTGTTCTTATAACAGTCTTTTTCATGTTTTACTTTCATTACAAATAAATAATATGTTTTAAAAAGAATAGTACAGTTACATCTTGGGTACCCTGATCACCATTAAACAAGATATTTGTCATAGAAAACAGCACATCCCCCATTTACTCAGAAACTTTCAGTAGGGACAGAAGAGCTTCAGAATCCTGGAACAGCCAATACCTGTAAGGCTCAGGGCAATGATAGAAAGAATCAAGGGGAAAGTCTGAGACTATTCCAGACACTCAAACTTCCCATGAGACATAATTTGTCCAGCTTGTGTCTGGCTTTATCTGGGAGTACAGTGCACTATACTTAATTTGCCCACTGGTTAACTAGATCAAAATCTGAGGTATTAGGCCCTGATCTAACATAATATTTAACCATATGTTTATGATTCCATTGAAGTAACATTCTTAAATGCTGACAGTTGCAGAAGTCACTTTCCTTGAGTGCTGTCAACTTATGAATGGACTGTCTGCTGAGTTGAATTCTGGGTTGCCACAAATGTTTTTGTGACAGTCAATAAAGACTTTAGGCTCTGAGTAGGTACTGTAGTCCAACAAATGGGCAGTGAATAATAGAGGCATTTTCAAACAAGAGAGGGCAATGTGAGCAAATAACTTCTGTTTATTCGTGGGTTTTAATGCTCAGTCACTTAAGAATGCTTGTTCTACTTAGCACTTCTTTACATTTTACTGTCTTTGGTATTTAATAATTCCAAACTAAAATGTTTATTTTTAATTTTCAGATGGTTATCTGGCTGATTTTTGTTGTTCCTCTAAACAATTTGATGAAACTGCTGATGAAGCACAGTCCAGTGAAAGTGATCATCAGTGTAGTAAAACTTTGACTTCTAACAGTCAGACTACCAAGATCCAAACCAGAGACCGATCAAAATCCAGCACAGCAGAGTCTACAAATCATGACAAACTTCATTTAGTGCCTAACAACATTATGACACAACTAGAAGGAAAAATTTCTACTAAAAAAACGGAAAGCCTCACTAAAGCTTTAAAGTTTGAGAAGGCTAGCTGTTCTCCTGACAGTCAATACATGGCTGTGTCTGAACAGAAATTGGCTGGTAAAGAACTTGCCAAGGCCAGTGAAAATTCTTCAAGTTCTGAAGACCTGTCAAAAATCTTGTCAAGAGCTAATCATGGTACGCATAAAATGTCAAGGAATACAGTTGAATCTCACTCAGAGGTAATATGTAATAACTCCTCCCTCCAAGACAAAACTCAGAGGAGCTTTCCAAAGAATGAGGTTTTACATCCTGACAGCATGAAAGGCTCGGGTGAACCACAACAGGATTTACTCCTCAGTAAGAGTTTAGAAACTACATTCAAAAACATTTTGGAACTGAAAAAAACTGGGAGACAGCCACAAAGTGAGGCTACTGGTAGTGGCTCTGTAGAATTAGACTTTCCAAACTTTTCACCAATTGCTTCACAAGAAAACTGCCTGGAAAAATTTATTCCAGATCACAGTGAAGGTGTTGTAGAAACGGACTCTATTTTAGAAGCAGCTGTAAATAGTATCTTAGAGTGTTAATAGTCACAGTACCATGGATGAGTTATGTTTCTCTTAGTAGAAGCGAATGTGAATGACACCACAAGTACAGCCTGACATATGTCAAAGGTTAATCTTTCTAAACTAGATTCTGTTCTGTGTTTGAGAGCAATACTCATTGTGATTACAGTGAGATATCCAGTAAAGTTAATCCTTGTTAGAATGCAGTCTGTTGGGGCCTACACATTTCAAGTATTATAATGATAGTGCTTATGGTAATTGTTTAACACTGCAATTTAATGAGATTGCAGTTCACTAGGCCCTCGGTAATAAGGTAATATACTGACAATCACAGTCATATGAAAAGACAGATTTATTCAAGAAAACTTTAAAAAGACAAATGGAAGCAACAATTTTCCCCCTTCCATAAATCACTAGATTTTAGTTTCTTTCCAGGAAAACCTCGTGGTTAAATACCCATTGTACCTTTATTCAGAAATGATTGTCTATCTGATTTATTAATGAATCCATCTGCTCTAGGATTTTAAGTTGGAAGGATATCATTGGTACGTTTATAGGGCTTCGTATTTCAAGTGCTTTTCTGTTGTCACTGAACAGAAAGTAGTACGAGTATATCTGTAGTGGGTGAATTTAGTCTGTGGAATGATACTGTATAATGTTAGTCACAACAGTATGATGTGAAATAATATATGGTCGACTAAGGAAAGAAGAACAGATGCCAGTAAGTGGCAAAGCGTACGGGAGGAGGTCATGATAGAGCCATGAATTTATATATATGAATACATATATATGTTAACTCTTGAGGAGAAGGTTTTGCTTTTTATAATTGGATATAGTCAACCTAAGTCTTTCTGAAGTGGTATAAATGCTGTTTTTTTTTTAAGACCAAGTGTCAAAAGCACTTTTATTTGAAAACTGTGTTATTAAATTAATAGTTTATACTTTGAGGGGACATTAGCCTTAATCTGAGAAATTTAAAGGCCAGTGTTGTTGTTTGTTTCTGCTTCTTGCTGTCAGAGAATATTAGTCATCCACAGCAGCAGTCATAACTACCAAAATATGTACAGACCAAAGTTAATCAGCTATCCCATTGTTAAAACATATCTAAACTTGTACAATTATTAATTCACATTTTGGAGCCAAAGGAAACCCCTGTGTGGTTTATATTTGGCTGGTGTTCATGTTGACGAGAATAGAAGCTTATTTTATTTATTTATTTTTAATATGTGACATTTTCCCTTTTATGGCCCATGCTTCTTTTTTAATAGTTTGCCATGGTCATTAGTGGTGTTGTGCACATAAGTGTTCTGCCATTATCACGATGAATCTAGCATGTATGTCTGCTCAGAAGGGTAGAGCTGTTGTGGTTTCTAAGGCATGCTCTCTGTGTCTCTTTCCTTCTGTCTTCCTCCCTGTTGGTCTCAAAAATAAACAGCCATGTTTCAAAACTTGCTGATTGCCATTATCATAATCTACAGACTCATTGTGACAAACTGTGGTTGTCAGTCAGATTGCCAGAACTGCCAGGAAAGAAAACAAAAGGCCAGGTTTTGCTATCATTTACATCAGGGAGTTTGCACCAGTGTAAAAGAGAGCAGAATTTGGCCCTTGGGCTTTTGACAGCATGAAATTATAATACACCTCATTTTGTTGAGCTGCAGTCCACTATGTGATAACATAGAAAAACCAAATCTAGTCTACCTGAGAAAGATAACAATAGTTAACATATAATTAAGGTTCAGTTCCCCTTCAATGTGAATGGAAATATAAATATTTTGTACATTATTAATTGCCATTTTAAAAAATTTGTGCCAATTTTAAAGTACAAATTTGTCAAAATCCAACATTCCCAAATGTCATGTAGAACATTTAAAATAATAACATGGTATTGCCAGTTTTAAATTTCTAGCTGGGCATCATTACAGGAGACTCTCAGGCAATTAGCTATTTCTAGTTAATGAGACTGACAGTATAGTCTTTGCCAATTGTCTTTGAAATTTCATAAAGATAATGATGGCTGTGTATCCTGAGGATTATGTATCTTATAATTCATTTAATTTCAGCGAGTATGAGCAGTCTAGAAAGGAAGGCTGTAAGTTGTATCAGCAATGTAAATTAGTTTAATTTTCATTTTATGAGAAAAAGATGCACATTTATGGATCCTGTCACTCTTGGTACCATCTCAAACAGCATATTAGCTTTCAAACATCTGTACAGCAAATACATAACCTAAATACCAAAATGTTGTGTCCACTATGTAAATTTATTTTCCTGGGCAGTAAATTATAGATAATGACAAATAAAGATTAAGATATGTTTTTTATCATTGTTGATTAGGTCAGACAAAGGTTTGTCCGAACATCTTATGTCAGGAATCCATTGAGCAAAGGCCAGCAAACTTACTGTTGGATCATTAGCGTTCTGTTATTCATTAATTTGAATTCTATTTTAGGAATATTTGTACTTGGTAATGCAGCAAACAAAATAATCTTATATATGAAATGTTGTTTTAATAAAGTGTGAATTGGAATCTGATCCAGTGAAATACTTTAACACATGCCTGATTTTAAGCACATGCTAAAATGCTTTGCTGGATCAGTATAATGATTTCCAATGTTCTTGAATACTGCCTAAGGTTAAAATAAATTTTAAACTGGCAATTACAAAAAAATATTTTAACTTTGAAGAGTTTAGCATAATTTATCTCTTAGATTAGGGTGGCCTTACAGACTGACTTCACTTAAAGAGGACGTGTCACTTATTGTCAATGTGGTATGGACTTTATTTGCTTAAATACCTTCATTTGTATAGTATGTCTCACTTGAAATTGCTTTGTATACATTTTGTAAAAATATTTATAAAATGTTTTGTAAAAAAAGTATAACAAATTGCAGTTTATTTTGTTATGTTGGATAAATACTGTTAAAAGACACACGTTGGTAAATATATTGTTAATCCATGGATAGGAAATGTTTAGTTGGAGATTACAGATTGAAACAACCATTGCAATACAGCCAAAGATTTGGGAAAAAAGTATATCTGTGATTGTCTTGATTTAACCAAGATGAATAAGTACATTTCCAAAAAGAGGGTTGTTTTCAGTTTCAAGTAATATGGTTGCAGAACAGGCTGATTTACTATACTTTTTTATAATGCAACTGTATCATAAACTAATATACTTAATAGAACAGCCTTTTCATGCTATGCATGTAATTTTTTGAAGATATGCTAATAAGCAACAGGTCATGTGGTAGCATAAAAACATTGTTTAGTTTTAATCTCTTCTCTCAAAGTGCTCAAGTTGGCTATGCCTTGTTACATTATCGCAGAAGTCCTGTTTTAGTGATACGGTGGCTGAAAGAAGGAACAATATGGTATTAAGGACAAAATCATCTCTCCCGTGCCTGGGTGTGCTATACATGGGAAAGGGTACAGGTAGCCTTTCCCCATCTCCTCCTCCTCTTCACATGATAGAGGCATAAACTACTTCCTAGGACTAAGGAATGCAGGAGAGGGGAGTTATCTGTACTAGTAGCCTTGGAGGGAGCATGTCACCTCACTCTGCCCCTGGATGACTCACCCTTCCCTCACAGCACGCAGAAAACATGGTTTTCAGTAATACAATACCTTTTTCCACTTGGGTGGTGTGCCTCCTTGCCACTATGGTTGGGCCTGGCAGAAGACAGAATTGAATCCTAAGGCCTTGTTCCAACAAAATGCTTCGTCTTGGAGCCTGAATAAAGTAAACATTCATAGGAAGGCATAAAGACGAGGGCCTGATCCAGGGAAGATAGTGAGTATTTTCAAATCACATGAATTGAAAATGTCATAGAATGTTAAGGTGGATATCAAAAGGAAATCAGAGGTAGAATCTTCCTGATCTATATGATAATCTATTCTAATTTGTGACAACAAGGCAAAGAATAAAGCCTAGTTACATGATGCTTTTCACCTGGATTCATCCTGTAACAAAATGAAGATGGCTTTATGACTTCGTTATATGTTGTTTGCATCCTTTTATAAAATAGTATGGCTAAGCATTGTGTTTGGGGATAGAATCATCAAGAAAGCTTCCCAGACATCCAACATCTGTGAGGTATAGGTTACTACACAGCTTTCTTCACTTTAAAGTACCCTTTCACTGTGATCAGGATGGAATTGTGCTCTGGTTTTTCTGCAAGGATGAGAAAACTCTAGTAGACTTATTAAAAAAATAGATACCTTAGGATTTTCAATCATGGTGTTTGGCATATAGATTCCAGCTTTGGTTTGGATGCAGAATTTCCAAAAACATTATCTTGTATAATTGTATGAATAAGTTATTTAGGGAACACACAGGCTCACAGCTATGTCTGAATTTCTAAAAAGAAAAGGTTGTCAGAATAAACCTGGAGTACAGCAGGAGGCATGTAAGTGAGTTTCAAATTGTTACAAAATCTGCCTTTCATCTTCTGAAAATATTTCCTCTTTATAAATTTTGGTGTTTTTCCTTTAGAATGGTTCTCAGCCTTCCTTGCAGTTCTCAGACCAGGCCCTAGACAGGGGCAGAAAACAAAAACAGTTTTACAGGAAGCCATCAGCAAAATCATAGTAACATGTTCTGTAGAACATCCCAACTTCAGCAACTATGAGGTACAATGTGCAAAAATCAACAGCATCTAGCCTCCAAATAATATCCTTATATTTTAATTTTCTTTATTATTATTTGATTTGTGAATCCACTATAATTTTTGTTTCCTTTGGTCCCCAAATTCTCGTGCTAAAAACCATCTAGTCTTTATGCAACAAATCCGTGCACTGGATTGAGACTAGAGGACTACGAAATTGCAGCAACAATTGTGCTGGCTAATTGGTTGTATGGATTGCCACTGTGGAGTGCAAACTCCAGTTTTCAGTTGGCTCAAAAAACAGTCTTTGCTGGGCTGGAGAAAGAGTTTTTTTATTAACCTGACTGATCGAATAGTTTTCCTTTATTAATAATAATAAACTATAGAATTTGAAGGGCACACTCATTGCCTTTTTCTGGAGCTAGTTTTTTTCACAATAAAATTTTGTGCATCATATGTCAAGTCTTCTCATTTGTTAAGCACATGTTAAATCTTTCCATTTGGAAAAGAAATCTGCTTATTAGATTCACATGTGTTGCATAGGTTGATGTAACCCTTTTATTTTTATCCTGACCCTGTACCCTGGGTGTAGTTTAGGTCAGTATCATTACTCTTGCAGATTATTAGCCTGAATTGTGACATTCCACCATTCGTTTTGTAACTCAAATCTTTATGTGGCTAAAAGAAGAGAGTGCACCATTTTTGGGCAGATCCTTAGCTAGTGTAAATTGTCACATCGCCCGTATAAGTCCATGGAACTATGACATTTTATACCAGTTGAGGATCAGTTCCTTTAAATTAAGCAAAGTCTGTAATTTGCCATCAGTGAAATCATATGCATATCACAAATCTTTCTGCTTGTGGGGAATGTTGGTTTGTAGTCAAATCAGGATGCCTATTTTTTATTTTAGGCTGGAATGCTGACACAGTATATGATGTTAGGCAAATTACCATGGCCAGATTTTTGAGAGCTCAGCACCAACCTTTTGAAAATCTGTCTGTCTAGTGCCTAATTGGGAGTGGAGCCCTTTTGAAAATCTGGCACTTAGGCCTTGAGCCAAACTCCATGGAAATCAATGGAAAAAATGTAAATAAAGAGGACTCTGCTTCTTTAGAGGAATGTGTGAAGTCAAATAATTAATATTTGCAAATGTCTTGTCATCCTTGAGTGGAAAATTCTATGTGAAGATGCTGAGATATTATTCTGATGAGCATCATATAAGTACCTACACAGATAGGTGGTAGTATTATTAATTATATGATTTTATTAAAGTTATCAGGTGGTGGCAGAGAATAAATAAAATGGAACAGGAGTAACACAGCTGCTACTCAAACCAATAAATAAAATGTCACTGATATGTGTAAGTTATTGATTATATATATTGTCTTCTTTAAACTGTGACAATTTGCAGTAATTACATGATTTTGAAAGCAAAGCAGAAAGCTGAACTTCGCCTCAAGTTTGAACTTTGGGCCAAAAGCTCATCCCAAGATGTAGCACCATATAAAAATGGTCATAACTAGTGACTGCATATAATTAATTTTGGTTGACAAATGGTACGGGGAGAAGAGATGCAGTCAGTTAATGCACTAGCCATTCACCCTGGGCTGAAAGCCTGGGTGGAACACAATTGAAACCGAGTGACAACATTACTAAATGCTAAGGTATAATACTTGAGATAGGTGCAAGACTGCAGTAGCAGTGTTTTGTAGCTCAGGAGTGAAGTGCATTAGCTGAGCTGTTGCCACAATCTTGTGTAGCATCTTACATTGCTTGGCTGCATGCTCTGATGCTGAGTCCCTCCTAATAATCTCTATTATAACACCATTACACAAATTACAAGCCTTTTCAAACAATTTCAAACAGCTCTAAAACTAGTCTCTAAAATTATACTAAGTTTGTTCATGCAACTATTTTTGTGAGCAAACACTCATTTGCTCAAATGGGTACTGAACTAAGCTGATTTGCATGCACAGATACCTGTTTTCACACACAAAAATTACTAGCATTGAAAATCAGGTTTAGAAAATGTGGCCAAATATGTCATTTCTCTGACCTTTTTCATCACTGCAACTTGAGGCAGTATCTAAAACGACATCTGTAGCTAGGTCTTGTGAATAGTATTGCAATGTATTGCCCTGAGCCTGTATTAACAAAGTATTTATGAATGTCACAGTTTTCTTCTTTAGATCTGGACCACTTTGCTAACAGATGTACACAACTAGGTTACCTCAGTACTAATTCTTGAAAGATATTGAATATGTATAATTCAGTTTGGTTCTGCTATGGTTCTTAATTTCAGTTGTTTTACAACTTGCTTAATGGGTGATCTGTTAAATTTCCAGGTAAGTTCAGATTTTATGTTACTGTTTATTGCGCTTGACTTATGAAATTTGTGTTTTAAATGGTTGCAACTAAATTGTCTAACTTGTTGCAGTGACAGGCAGAACAAACGAAGTTTGGCTGATAAACCCATTGTAGTTCATTGCATGGTCTTAATACATGCATTATTCAGTGTTCCTGTAGCACCATCTGCTGGAAAATAGCAGACAAAATAAAAACATATGATTAATATTATTAAGAAGGAAGCTTACTTTTAGGGTGAAATTTATCAGAGGAGATGGGTTTGGAAGGCCCCCAGAGCAGTGCAATGGACCTGGCTCATCTGTGGGTGGGATGTGATGGTTGTCAAGTGAGCACTTAAATGGACTCTGAAACTCCTGTGTACAGGTGAGCTGGGTTTTGTGTTTTCCCTATCTGGACAGATGCTAAGAGGGTCTTTGGGGTGAACTGAAAGGTTTGGGCTTCTGGGAGAAGAATACCAAACAAGGTGGTAATTAGTACGGATTGTGGGGTTGGGGGCTTGCGAATTGGACACTGCAACTTGGACTGAGACCACCAAACTCACCTCTTCTCATAGCACAAAATTTTATATAAAATGTGCCACGAATAAGAATAGCTTTGTGGCGATCTCCAGTAATTCTGCATTAGATCTGATGTTGATCCTAGAAATGAACAATAATTGTTATTGAACAGATTTTTTTTCCTTCCAGTATTACACAAGAATTCAACCTTCTTCCCCTTACCAAATTTTCAGGATATCTGGATTCTGTAGGTGTTATCTGAAAAGTAGATTTTACAATTTAATTTTTATTCCACTTAGCAACTCAGTCTGTGCCTAGGCACATATTTGTTCTTTTACTTGTAGTAAGACCAGGGTTCAGCAAACCCTGGTTTGTGAGAGCGGATTGTAAACGAAAATATCGAGTACCTCAATGTTAGATTTAAAATCATAGAAGTGACTATTCAAAACTGGCTAGACATCAAAAACTTAGGGAATTAGGGAAATGCATTCAAAATACTGAACGATATTCTGCAGCAACAGATTCTCCTTCGAGTGATTGCTCATGTGTATTCCACAATAGGTGTGTGTGCTCGCCATGTGCACCGGTTCCGGAAGTTTTTCCCCTAGCAATACCCGTGTAATGGCAGGTGTTGGTGCACTGGCCCTTCTGGACCCCATGGGCTTACCATCAAGTCCAGGGGCCTGGCTTCAGATCTGTCAGTCGCCTCGGAAAGGCGGGGTCCCCCTCCCTCCTCTATGGCTTGGGAACCACCGCGAGTCCCCAACACTAGCACCCGGGCCGGCACCGAGGCCATTACCGAGGGGAAACATTTCCACTAAGGGAAAAACCTTCCGATGACTGTGCATGCACACCTACTTGAAATGGACATAAGCAACACATCTTGGAGAGCAACAGTTACACGAAGGTAGGTAACCGTTTTTCCTTTGGCAAGCCAATAAGTTCAATGAGCATCTTAATACCTCTAGCTGAGACCCAACTTCTCCATTTTGTTTCCATGTTGCTATATTCCATCAGACATAGATTAATTTTCCTTTCCGAAACCTTATAATTGAGGCATGCATCCATAATCATGAATCATTTCTGAAAATGTTTACTTTTGTGGCTTAGTTCCCCATCTCTAAAATGGGGGTATAATAGTATTTGTCTTTTTTGACAATTTAGCTTGTTAACACTCTGGCTCAGAGCTTGTGTGTGTGTGTGTGTGTGTAATATGATGAACAATGGGGTCTTTACCTCATCTGGATCCTGTACATGCTATTATACTACAACTAAAAAACAGCACAGATATCAGTGATAGTTCTACTGATATTAGTGAAAGCTGAATCAGAGCCGTTCAGTGCATGGAAGTTTAGATTTAATTTCTACCTACTTTTATTCACTGGAATTTCAAATGTTTAGAACAGTCTGACTATTCATTTCTTTATAACTTCATTATCTTATTGTGTATCGGTCACAGCTATTGCAAGAATAATTCATATTTCGCTTAGGTTTTTTACTTTTAAGTTTTGCTTTTATTGTAAATCAGTGTCAAGAATTAGTAAGAGAACAATAGTGCTGCATTAAAATGAAAATAATATGAGCTTGGAACACATCTTTTACCTGTCAATATTATAAACTTAGTAACCTGATTATAGTCTGCACGTCATGGATGAGGGACATTGGAAATAGAGTGATCATCATTTGCTATATTACATGTGTGTGTATAAAAATGGAATACAGTCTATAAAAATCTTTTCATAGATGTCAGAAATGTTTAGGAACATCTTAAATCTTTTGCGTCCCTGTATGACTATATGGTGGTTGTCCCCAAAAGGAAATAATCAGATAACAATTTTTCCATTTGACGGCACAATTTGCTATTTAGACATTTTAGGCCCAGATCCTGCAAAACAGTCACACAAGTCAATGGGGTTCTGGCCATGTGTGGGGGTTCTTGTGACAGGTTCCTCCCAGGGTGCTACCTGGAACTGGGGTACCACTGAGCCCCCTGACCCACTAGCCTGTGCTCCCTTTACACTGTACTGCTGTGACAAGCTGCAGAGACCTCCAGCCTGCACTTTCACCAGCATACATACAAGTAGGGACTCACCCAGTTGCAGTTACGTGCAGGCTCTCTGACTATCCCCTCCATAGGAAGGCTACAGTTAAGGCAACTTCCAGCTCCCCAGGCGTCCACCCCCTCTGGAGTATAAATCCCAAATTATACTGTCTTGCTTTGTACAGGGAACTGTACAGCGTAAGCTCATAAAATTCACCTCCTCCCTCAATGTGGAGAGGAATATGCAACAGCCTTTGCCCCTGAGTTATGATTCCCACACACTTCACTCCAACTCACTGGTTTAGATAAAGCAAAAACAAGTTTATTAACTACAGAAGATAGATTTTAAGTGATTATAAGGGATACCAAACAGATCAAAGCAGATTATCAAGCAAAAAACCCCCCAAAAACGCAAACTAAGCTTGGTATACTTGATAGATTGGATATGAATAGAAGATATTTCACCCTAAGATGGGTAGGGAGACCCAGAACCTAGAGTGTGAGGGTACTGCCAGGAGGGCAGCAACCCAGAGAAAGGGGCACCAGGGTCCAGGAGGTGCATGGGGGCCCAGCAGTAGCAGATCACTGGCCGACAGAAGGCGCACAGAGGACTGTTAGGCTAATTCCCATGGATGACCAGCAGGAGGCGCCGCAGGGGTGAGTCCACACTGCTACACCCCGGATCATTCCTGGAGCCTTCACTTCAAATGGGGTTGAGTCGTGAAGAGGAGAGGAAAAGGGGGGGAAGCTACCAGCAGACTCCCCTCAGAAAGTCTCGCAAAAAGAGCTCCTCTGAGCAACTGGCCAGCCAGAGGGGTTCCCCAGTGCAGCCATCTCGGCACCAATCCCAACACCTGGGTTCCGAGCAGCTGGGTCGTCAGAGTGGCCACCTCAGTAGGACGATACCAGCAGCTCTGAAGCAGGCACCTGAGAAGGGACCTCCTGCTGTAAGCTCTGCCCCACTGAGAGCTCTGCTCTGCACACCATCCCCACAGATTCTTGGAGACGCCAGGGGCTTCCACAGTCCTGCTCTGAGGCAACAGTGTTGCCCGTTAAGGAGAGCGGACAATTACCGTACCATCTCAAAAAGCGTGGCACAAAGAAACCCTTTGGTACCAGGTGCAACAAAACTCCCATCTAGGAAGTGTTCTGCACCTTCCCAACCATTGATACTGACAACATACTACAGACACTCCTCTGTGGTACCATGTGAGCCCATGGTAATGCATGTGCTCTGATACTCTTGAGACCTGTGGCCTCAGTACCCAGGGAGAGACAATTACCGTACTATCTCTAAAATAGTGGCACAGACAAACTTTCTGTACTGGGCCCAACAAAACTGTCATTTAGGGAGTGCTCTGCCCAACTATTGGTACTGACAATGTACCACAGACACTCCTCTGTGGTATCAAATGGACCCATACTACTACATGAGCTTTGGTACCCTGGAGACCTGGTGATTGGGGAAGAACCACAATCCCCATGACTTGGTACCAGGACCCCGGTATCAAGTACTTTCTGGCACTCAGAATCGCTCTTGGCACTGAGCTGTATGCTGCCAATACCCCAGTCAGCACCACCCTTACCCACTGATGAATCTGATAATGGCCAGGAGGAGATCATTCCCTCGCCCCTCATCGTGGCCCACCATCACACTACAAGGGTCCTCCCCAATTCCATCACGCCAACCTATAATCATGGTACGGTCCCCTAAGGTAAGCCCACTGCCCATGCCTGCCTGCCTCCCTCTACCTACTAAGGCCATATTGTAACTCTTTGGCAAGGGCGGCTCCAGGCACCAGCACGCCAAGTGCGTGCCTGGGGCGGAAAGCCACGGGGGATGCTCTGCTGGTCGCTGCGAGGGCGGCAGGCAGGTTGCCTTCTGTGGCATCCCTGTGGAGGGTCCGCTGGTCCCACAGCTTTGGCAGACCTCCCGCAGGCGTGCTGCCGAATCCACTGGATGGGGAACCTCCCGCAGGCAAGCCGCCGAAGGCAGCCTGCCTGCTGAGCTTACGGAGGCCAAATGCCTAGAGCCGCCCTTGCTCTTTGGTGATGTACACACACATCCCGACTGTCCCTGGTGTCTCTCTGGGAGAGTCCACTAGATGGCTTGCTACAGCCTGGCTGTCCAGAGCACCAGAGCTAGGGCAGGAGAAAGCTTTTTTAGAACAGGAAAAAAGAACCCAAAAAGAAAGCTACCTCTCCAGCACACTTCTCCTCATCTCTCCCACATGAAGCTGTGCTGCCCACCCTTCATCACTAGGTGAAGATTTTAAGAACTTTCTGGATCTTACCAAGAGGGTGGCAGACAAGCTGCAGATTCCACCACAGGAGGTGGCAGATACTCATCACAAGTTGGTGGAAATTCTGCACACTGCCTTCTCATCCAGAATTGTTCTCCCAATTAATGAGGCAATTCTAGATCCTATCAAAGTCATCTGGCAGACACCAGCCTCCATCTCACCAGCCAGCAACAGAGTGTAAAAACCAACCAACCAAACAAGCAAAAAAACCCTATATCTCTACCCAAAGAGGCAGACTTTGTTTTCAACATCTGCAACCCAACTCCATCATAGTGGATGTGGTTAATTCATGAAGCAAGCAACATAATGCCAAGTCAACTCCATATGATCAGGCTTGGCAAGATGGCATATTCATCGACAACATTACTGTTTAGAGTCATAAATTACCAAACTGTCATGGCCAAATAGAATTTTATTAATTATGGGAAACCTAGGATGTTTCTGGGTTTTATTAATTATGGGAAACACAAAAAGAACAGATTCAGACTGTTCTTAGAGACGGTCAGTTAATAGCCAGACTGGTCCTAGAGACACCACTGGATGTAGCAGTTACAGCTGCCCGCCTAGTTTCCATGACAGTGATACTGAGGCAGGTTGTGTTTTTTGTTTTTTTTTTGTTGGCTACACCTCTCTAGATTGCCCGAAGAGCTACAGACTTCCACTTTGAAGGGCCAAACTCTTTGCAGAGAAGACAGATTTTCTCTCCACATCCGGAACGATTCTCACACCATGTTACGCTCCTTAGAAATCTACACTGTGGGACAGAGGAGAAGATATATATCTCTCAACCACACCACAGGTCACAATCTTCTCAGTACCCACCATCTCAGTGCTATGAGCCACAGTGTAAGAGGACTGGGGCTCAAAAGTGGGAACAGTCTGCACCCCAGTCTGTGACCTCTCCAACTGCCACTTATAAGCATTTTTGATAAGCTGGTAAAGGGCCTGAACAATGATATCTTACCGCATCAGCTATCTTTGACAGGTTGGATCACAGAAACCCCCTTGGGGCTGCCAACTGATGTGCTAAGACTACTTCTGCCCCTACTTTCCTGCCCTGGCAGCTTAGGACTTCAGTGCCCTGCCTGGTTTGAGCCAGACCCACTAGCCTGCTGCAAACCCAGACCCAGGGTCTGAGCTATGTCCCCTAACAGCTGTAGGCTTAACTGAAAGCAAGTTACAGAAGTGTTCCTATCTTTAACACTTAGATGTCCAGCTCCCAGTGGGTTCCAAACCCCAAATAAATCCGTTTTACCCTGTTGTGGTGCGGCGCCTCTGCTGGTCGTCCTGGGAATTAGCTTGCCAGCCTCTGGAGCGCTTTCTGCAGGATGGTGTCTCGCCTTGCCGCTGCCCCTGGTGTCCCTCCTGGACCCCGGTACCCCTTCTCTCAGGGTTCTGCCCCCTGCAATACCCCCACAGTCTCACTAGGTCTCCCCTCCCCAGGGAACCATCAACCCCCTATCCTCACATCGCCTCAGTCTTTGGCTACTGCCAGTCACCATCTAGCCCCTGCTCACTGAGGTGGACTGCAGTGTAATTGCCACTCATCATCAGCAAGGAGAGTCTGGACCTGCAGCCTCAGGGTTTTCCAGGCTGGAGTTCCCCAGCTCCTCTGGCCTTTTCCCAGCCCTGCTCCAGTCTAGGTATCCTGCTTAGCTCCCAGCAGCCAGGCTCATCCCTCTTAACAGCCAGAGACTGTCTCTTGGCTTCTGGCCCCAGCCCTCTTACAGGGCCAGCCTGGGCCCTCATTAAGCCAGCCACATCTGTGGTCAGCTACCCATTCAGATTCCCCAGCTGTTCTTAATCCCTCTTACCCTGCTGCAGCCCTCTCCAAGCGACGGAGGAGGAGAAGGACCTTGGGGTATTGGTTGATAGCAGGATGACTATGAGCCGCCAATGTGATATGGCTGTTAAAAAAGCAAATGCGGTTTTAGGATGCATCGGGCGAGGTATTTCCAGCAAGGAGAAGGAGGTGTTAGTGCCGTTATATACGGCGCTGGTGAGACCCCACTTGGAATATTGTGTGCAGTTCTGGAGTCCCATGTTTAAGAAGGATGAATTCAAACTGGAACAGGTTCAGAGACGGGCTACTAGGATGATCCGAGGAATGGAAAATCTGCCTTATGAAAGGAGACTCAAAGAGCTTGGCTTGTTTAGCCTGGCCAAAAGAAGGCTCCGGGGGGATATGCTTGCTCTATATAAATATATCAGGGGGATTAACGTTAGGGAGGGAGAGGAATTATTTAAGTTTAGTACTAATGTAGGCACGAGGACGAATGGGTACAAACTGGATATTAGGAAGTTTAGACTTGAAATTAGACGAAGGTTTCTAACCATTAGGGGAGTGAAGTTCTGGAACAGCCTTCCGAGGGAAGTAGTGGGGGCAAAAGACTTATCTGGCTTTAAGACTAAGCTTGATAAGTATATGGAGGGGATGTTATGATGGGATAGTTTAATTTGGGCAATTGATCTTGGATTATCGGCAGATAAGTCTGCTCAATGGTCTGTGAGGGGATGTTGGATGGGATGGGAACTGGGTTACTGCAGAGAATTCTTTCTTGGGTGCTAGCTGGTGAGTCTTGCCCACATGCTCAGGGTTTAGCTGATCGCCATATTTGGGGTCGGGAAGGAATTTTCCTCCAGGGCGGATTGGCAGAGGCCCTGGAGGTTTTTCGCCTTCCTCTGCAGCGTGGGGCATGGGTCGCTTGCTGGTGGATTCTCTGCAGCTTGAGGTCTTCAGATCATAATTTTGAGGATTTCAATAACTCAGTCATGGGTTAAGGGTTGTTATAAATGTGTATGGGTAGGGTTTTGTTGCCTGCCTTGTGCAGGAGGTCAGACTAGATGATCATATTGGTCCCTTCTGACCTATGAGTCTATGAGTCTATGAGTCTTCCAGGGCTAGAGCGGGGTGATGACCCCGCTACACCTGTATAAAGCTTGTACAGGGTAAACTCATAAATTGTTTGCCCTCTGTAACACTGATAGAGAGAGAGATGCACAGCTGTGTGCCCCCCGCCCAGGTATTAATACATACTCTGGGTTAATAAATAAGTAAAAAGTGATTTTATTAGATACAGAAAGTAGGATTTTAAGTGGTTCCAAGTAGTAACAGACAGAACGTGAATTACCAAGTAAAATAAAATAGAACATGCAAGTCTATGTCTAACTGAATACAGATAAAACCTCATCAGTTCCAGTAAGCTTCCTTTTACAGACTAGGCTCCTGCTAGTCTGGGTCCGGCAATCACTCACATCCCCTGTAGTTACTGTCCTTTGTTTCAGTTTCTTTCAGGTATCCTTGGAGGTGGAGAGGCTATCTCTTTAACCAGCTGAAGGCAAAATGGAGGAGTCTCCCAGAGGCTTAAATAGACTTTCTCTTGTGGGTGGAGACCCCCTCCTCACTCCTATGCAAAGTCCAGCTCCAAGATGGAGTTTTGGAGTCATATGGGCAAGCCACATGTCCACGTATGACTCTGTTTTTACCAGCTAAGCCACATCCCTGGGAAGGCTCAGATGTGGATTGGCATCTTCAAGTTCATTGTTGGCTTAAGTGGTTTTTGATTGGGCACTTAATTTGCACTTTTCTCAAGAAGCTGACCAAATGCTCTACTAGTCTAGTTAAAATCAAGCCAGTGCATAGCCAATATTTATAACTTCGAATACAAAAATGATAGATGCATACAAATAGGATGAATACAGTAGATCATAACCTTTACATAGATATGTTACATGGCATATGTAGCCTAAACCATATTCCAATTATATCACACGTACATTCATAAGCATAGTCCATAAAGCCTTATGGGGGGCACCATCACACTGCCATCTATACACTTGTCATGACACTCAGAAGTCACCTTACCCTCCTTCACAGCAGTTAGGCCCAGCTCTAGAGCAAAGAGATTGATTTCTAGCCCTGAACCTACAGGGTGCCTACTTCCATATCTCAATACAACCATCGTACAGGAGATTTCCTACTGCTTACCTTCGAGGCAGGATCATTATCAGTACAGATTGCTCCACACAGGATATTCTTAAAGGTTCTCTTCATTGTAGTGGCATACTAACCCCAGTACAATGACTGGACTTTATTAGCACCAACCTGATGCAGTACAAGTGAGAGCGTTCCTCTCACTACCCACATTCACCACCCTGGGACACATGTCTCCCTAATACCCTCAGGAGCTCACCTACACAACCACAAGGTTCAGGACAAATAGCCTTCCCCAGAAAGGACCTTCCATATCACTCTTTTGGGGCTAAGGGCTGTCAGAGTATCTGTACACACTTGCTGCCTTTCATCAAAAACAACACAAAAAGGTCATGATGGACTTAATGTGATCTGTATGTTTTGTATAAACTGCCAAGGAGCTGCCAGATCTCCCTCTCTCTGCAAGACAGCACTCAGACTTTGGAACTGATGCACCCGTCACAATATGCTCATCTCAGCTGTCTGTCTACCAGGGATACAAAACGTGACAACTGACAGTCTCAGGTGGAATTTCCTCACGACAATGAGTGTGTACTGAATTCAGAGATGCCGTGCTTCAAGATATATCTGCCCTTTGGGGAACCCTGACAATGGATACCTTCTCTACTTAATGGAACAACTGCTCCAGGGCTGGCCTGGGAAAACATTCACTGACAGTTGCCCCCATCTTCCCATGGGACAGGGCCCACTTATATGTCTTTTCCCAGTTTCCTACTCTATCCAAGATTCTGTTGAAAATTCAGTGAGACAAAGCGAGAGTTATTCTGACTGCCCGTCTTAACCATGACAAGATGACATCTGGCACCTTTACCTGACACAGATGGCAATATGCCCTACAGGTCATTCCACACACAGACCCAACCTTATCTTTCCTCCCTCTGATTCTGCACTACATTTTAAACTCTCACTCAGCTCCCTTAAGGTACATCTCATGGCAAAAACGGCTTCCCACTTGGTGTTTGCTCACCCACTAATGCACATTGGGAATTAAGGGCATTGGGAATGTCTTCCCGCGTGTGACACCACCCGCTCCAGCCTGGAACTTTAATCTAGTTCTCAGGGCTTTGACTAGACCTCCCTCCAAGTCCAGGGCAATTTGTTCTCTCTTACTCCTGTCCATGAAGACAGCATTTCTAATTGCTATCACCTCTGCGAGACACATAGGAGAAATAGTAGCCCTGATGGTGCATCCATCATTCATGGCCTCTTTTTTTTTTTTTTTTTTAAAGACAAAGTAACTCTAAGGCCATATCTCAAGTTTCTCCCTACTTTCTCTGCACTTTCCATATGAATCAACAGATCCATCTCCCTGTTTTTTTCCCCAAAACCACATTGCGACAACTGGGAGACAATTGTACATATGCTAGATATTAGAAGGACATTAGCATTCTACTTGGACAGGACTAAGGACTTCAGGAAATCCCCTAAACTCTTCCTTTCATCCACAGAAAGATCCAAAAGCTCTGTGATATCTGCTCAAAGACTATCCAAATGGGTCTCTAGTTGCATTAATCACTTATCAAGGGTGCAACTTGCTTCTGTCCAGAGTCCGTACGAACTCCACAAGGTCAGTTTCTACCTCAATCACATTCCGTAAGGGATACCCCTATCTCAGCAATCTATAGAGCAACGACTTCTGCCTCTGCTCATACTTTCGCAGAACATTATGTGATCACTGAAGATTTGGCTGCTGACACCATCTTCAACTCCACAATACTCTCTGTAGTACAAGGCTCCACTCTTAAGTCCCAGCCTTTAGTGGTGGATACTGCTTGGGAGTCACATACTATGGAGCACCCACAGGGACACTACTCAAAGAAGAAGAGGAAGTTACTCACCTTGTGCAGTAATGATGGTTCTTCAGAGTTCTCTATAGGGCTCTGTGGTAGAGAAGGAAGTGAGGGGGGTTCGTCCGCACAGTACTAAATAGCCTCGAGGCAGACTATGAGCGAGGGAGAGCACATGCGCAAGCTCAATGGGACACTGCTACCAAAAATCTCAGATTAGAAGTGCAGGGGCACACAGACACCTACAGTGGAGCACCCATAGGGACACACATCTCGAAGAACCATCGTTAATGCACAAGGTGAGTAACTTCCTCTTTCAAAGCTCGGTTCTCAGACCAGTCTGTGGAAAAATACTGACATCCCAAGATGAATCCAGCATCATGTGGCCTGGTCACATGTCCTTGCAGGGTCATAGCAGTCATCACTCACAGGCTGTCTATAGCGTTCTCAGGAAGGCTCACCAGGTGAGAGATAAGCTTCTCCTAAAGCCTATTGTTTTTTCCTAATGGCCCATTGCCCTGAATAAGCCCTTTGCCACCCACTATCTAGACTGAAAGCATCTTATCTAGTGTGTGTTACCCAAGTGTAACTACATTTGAAATACAGGTATGTAGTCAGTATTTATAACTTCAGATGCAAAAATGATACATGCAAACAAATAGGATAATCATATTCTGCAAATAATAACTTTTCCAATGACACCTCACATGACTTATCTTGCATAAAATACATTATAATTATGTCATACTCATATCACAATAATATCACTGCAAAGAACATGGGGTGCATTTCACACCTCTCATGCAAAGTTGCGTGAAGGATTGGAATTTCTATGAGAATTACAAGGCTGAAAAGGAGGTCAGGTTTAGGATGGTCATAATACAGGCCCAAGGTTTTTGTTAAAATATGGGTGTGGACCGATATTTCCACTTGCCAGTCCTGGTATCCCAGTGTATTGCTTTATTCAGAATGCTATTTTGGAGTGTCTGGGGAAAAAGCAGCAGAACGAATTGCAATTGCTGTACTTTGTTTCTGAAAGCAGCTGAAGAAAAGGAGGGGGATAGTTGTACTTTTCTCCTCCATCCACTTATACCTCTATAGTTTTTAACTGACGCAGTGACTTAAACCAAGTTCATCTCTACTATAGTGAATAGCCCAATCAGCTCTGCATGTGTCCATTCAAAAGGGAGCTCAGAAACAACCATTTCTGTGCAAATAAATAGTAGACTTCAATTGTCTGCTGCTAATTATTACCCAAATTTGATTTGCACACACTTCAAAGGGTCCCATGTCTTTCCATTTAGCTATTTG
This sequence comes from Chelonoidis abingdonii, assembly GCF_003597395.2. Lineage (NCBI taxonomy): Eukaryota > Metazoa > Chordata > Testudines > Testudinidae > Chelonoidis > Chelonoidis abingdonii. The sequence goes on from NC_133771.1 coordinate 177,220,745, forward strand.
TTTCAGCATGATGGATCTTTAATTCAAAACAAATGTGGTCAGGTTTCCAGCCCCAAAATGGAAAGAATCATATCAGTCTCTCTATTTTGTTCTATATATGTGGTGAATTGCAGCCTCAGTGGGAAGGTGAATTTGTATCAGTCTGTGAAATGGCTTCACTCATTTGGCAAGTCTGTACAGGGTTTGGCCAACTGTAAAAGGGCTTAAATAATGGCAGAATGTGGAACATGTTGGGCAGATATCAGAGGAAGCAGTGGAAATATTTAGGTTACACAGACAGAGAAAAATTCCTCTACTATGGAAAAGATCTTGCTCTTTCAGGGTGTTCTATGCAAAATCAGGATCAAACGAGGAAATGAGGTGATCCTTTCCCTATAAGATCCTTTCTGTTGCAATCATACTGAAAAAAAGAAAATAAATTCCTTTTTTGCAGATTGCCTGGCAGTTACTCTGTGCTTCTGTGATGTGACCAGCTGTCTCATAGGCTGTAGAACCATAACAGTTGTGTGCTTTTTCCTCTTTAAAATAAATGAAAAGTACCAAATGCAAGAAACAGGCTTGCAATAAAATGTAATGCAGTAAGTATAACGTGCAATGATGACTGACCAAGCTGACAGCAAAGACTAATTTAGGAAGAGGAAACCCTGAAGAGCTCTTCTCTGTGGGTTAAGAGCATCAACAATAATGTTCTCTGCACAAGAGATTCTTTTCAAGATATAAGGCTAAATTTAGCTCTAGTCTCCAGGGGCACCACTACTACGCACTTCAGTCTGAGAATCGCCTGCTCGTGCCGAGGCTGAATTTAACTCTCTGGGTTGCACGGGCATAACTGATGGCAGATGGTGGTCTTCAGAGTCTAGCTACGCTGAAAACACATTCCTGTCTGTCCTGTCCTTGTGACTTGGACAGAGAAAAAAAATATATATGTATATATATATTTGTATGTGAAAATTACATTAAAAACAAACAAAAAAACTGTGCTAAAACTTTACAGTTACAAAGTCAAGCACTCAAAAGTTAGGAATGCCAGAATTAAGGTTGCATGTGCAATTTTAATTTGGCCCTCTTGTGTGTATGCATTAGGATACAGTCTTTAATTACACGGTGACACATTTTTTTTTTCCACAGGGCCTCTGCCTCATTCAGGGCACAGGATGAAAGAAGGACACTACCATGTAGCATCAGAGCATCCAAAGGAGTGAGGTGAGGCTACATTACCTAAAAATCCCATAAGCTTTAACACAGTGTCGCTCCTTTTTGACCTGACCCTCTAGTCCAAGTTCAGGTGCCAGAGCCCTGGGGATGTTCCAGTTGAAAATAGACATTGATGGAGGTTGGTATTTTCTTTGATGTAGTCCTCTTTATTTACCAAGGAATGTGCAAAGTCTGGTTCTCCGAATGCAGGAGGAACCAAGAACAAAAGGAGCAAATTCTAGTTTAAAGCCTCTACTCTCTTTTGCCAATAGACGCAGAAGTGCTCTCTCTAGCTTTCCCAGGGTCAGACACTGCTCCCAGGCTGCTGTTGTCTGTCTTCCTGCCTCTGGGTCTCTCTCTCTCTTCTATGTGTTCGCTCTCCCCACTCTCCCCCACACCCACACAATGGTAACTATACCCAGTGGGGTAGCCCCTCCATCCCCACCCACATGATGCTAATTTCTGGGAAGACACTATTAGGCCTTGTTTTAGGTGCGCCCCCTTAAGTGTTTCTTACAACTGTTTTAGGTGAAGGGTGTTTTCACACCTAATCTCAAAGAGGTTTGTGATCCAAGCAGTCACCACTCAGCACAGCAGCCAAGCAGAGCAGTACCTGCTTCCCCTTGGGGTGAGGGCAGGTGGCTCCACCCATCCACTCCCCCTGCCTGCCCAAAAAGAACATTTTGCGTCAGTTCTTGCTCCCCAGTTTCTCCATTAAACCACACCCACCTGCAACCCATCTAGTGGGGGAAGGGAAGCCCATTACACTGCCTTCTCCCAGATACACTGCCTGCACTCCCATGATAGGGGCAGTAATTCCATGTCTATGGCCATATCTACACTACAGAGTTTTGCTGACACAAGTTACATCAGCCTAAAGTAGTTGGGTTAGCACATCGCTTGTGCGTGTGAATACTTGGATCCTTGCATTGGCACTGAGCATACTCACCATGAGTGCTTGTGTTTGATGCCCAGAGCAGTGCACCGTGGGCAGGTATCCCAGAGTGCAGCCTGCTACCATTCAGTATGTTGTCTTTTGGCTGCTTTTGGCAATGAATGATGGGGCAGAAACGAGTCATGCAGCGGTAACTGGGAGCAAGGTGTCAACTTCCCATAATGCTATGTTCTCCACCCCATAATATCTTGATGCTATAATTTTCACTCCTATATTCAGTTTCCTATGAACCTGTGCAGGACTTGTTGCTGTCTGCCATCTGTGACAGAAGCATAGAGCCAGCACAGCTTTGCACTATTGTCATGAGTGTTGCAAGCTTAGGACACATGATTCTCCAGTATTTGCAGAGATACAAGAAAACTGTGGGAAACAGGATTTCCTAGTGGTCAGTTTGCTATGGGACATAGTCAGAACCAAATCAAGGTTGTTGGTGGCATTCATGGAGCACCACTTTAAGGCCCCAGAAATGAGCATTGACTAGGGGGATCACATTGTAATGCAGGCTCGGGATGATCAGCAGCAGCTGCAGAACTTTCGGAGATGCAAGGCCACGTTCCTGGATCTGTGTGCCAAGCTCCCCACAGGCACCCAATGCAGGGACACCTCTCTTACATTTTATGAGTCTATTACTGAAAAGTCAATATCTGTGTCCCGAGGTTGAGGGATCCATCAGTGTAATGGGAAGTAAATTTACACACTTGCCCGAGGTTCCTTCCCCTGCAACAGGCTCAGCTGCTGGGACTGACGGGACAGCAGTGGAGTCCCAAACAAGTCCCGGCTTGTAGCATAGCTGGACCGTCTGATCGCATGTTCCCCATCCTCCTCCACCTCCTCCTTGTCCTTGCTGTTCACACGAGGGGCCTATGACTTGGTCTCCTTGGAGGTATCCGCAGTGATGTGCGCGCAGCTCTTTGTAAAAGCTGCAGGTCTGTGGCTTGGCATTGCATCAACTTTTGGCCTTCTTGGCCTCCTGATACATGTGACGCAGTTCCTTTGCTTTCATGCGGCACTGCTGCTAGTTGCTGTTGTACCCTTTTGCCCTGCATCCCCTGTGCAATCTGCTTGTAGAGGTCTACATTTCTACAGCTGGTTCATAGCTGTGTCTGCATAACCTCTTCTTGCCACAGACTCAGCAGATCCAATATCTCCTGTCTACTCAAAGCCGGAATGTGCCTGGAGCATGTAGCTGAGAAGGTCAGCTGGGCCGTTGCAAACAATAATGGAGAGCTGCTAGGCCTGTTCGCCAAGCTGGACAATTAGGAAAAGCATTTAAAAAATTCATGGGGCTTAAATGGAAGGGAAGAGGCATTCCAGTCTCTGTGACCCCTGGGCATTGTGCTTCACAATTGTGACCAGAGCGGTTAGTGACGGGCTTTATGGGACAGCTGCTGGAGGAGTGTTAGGGTCGACAGAGATAACACAATATCTACACTTAATGCTGTGTCAATCTCAGTACATTGATAACGGCCCAACACCACTTGGGGAGGTGGTGTTAGTATTTTGCTGTAATGGGGCACGTACATTGGTGGGAAACAAATGTAAGTGTAGGTGCAGGCACAACTAGTTGTGACAAAGTTCCTCCTCTACCTTGGTGGGTCCTGCACTTATTGGAAGATTTGCTCACCTCAGTGATCTCCCCCACAGTCCAGATCAACTCCTCCTGTGTCTGATCAGGAGCTGGGAAGTTTGGGGGGAACCTGGGCCCGCCCTCTACTCCGGGTTCCAGCCCAGGGCTCTATGGATTTGCAGCTGTCTATAGTGCCTCTTGTAACAGCTGTGTGACAGCTACACCTCCCCGGGCTACTCCCCCAAGGCCTCCTCCAAACACTTTCTTTATCCTCACCACAGGACCTTCCTCCTGGTGTCTGATAATGCTTGTACTCCTTAGTCCTCCAGCAGCACAGCCTCTCAGTCTCAGCTCCTTGTGTCTCTTGCTCCCAACTCCTCACTTGCACTTCCTCTCCTCTGGCTTCTCCACATCTGACTGGAGGAGCTCCTTTTTAAAGCCAGGTGCGCTGATTAGCCTGCCTTGATTGGCTGCAGGTGTTCTACTCAGCCTGTCTGCCTAATGAGTCTAGCATCTCTGATTACTCTAGTGTGCAGCCCCTGCACTGTCACTCAGGGACAGAAAACTACTCAGCCAGTGACCAGTATATTTGCCCTCTATCAGACTCCTGCACCCCACTGGCCTGGGTCTGTCACATAGGTCAATACACGACAGCTTACATCCACCTAACTTTGCAGTGTAAAAATGTCTGCTCAATGTGCTGGGATGGTCAAAAGAAAAAAAAGTGTACTGACTAGCTTAGAAAAAACTGAAAATGTTACACCATTATACAAGTTAATGGTATGCCCTCTGTTTGAATAAAGGGTTCATTTCTGGCCACCTTATATGGAAAACATGCAGCAGTGAAGGTGGTTCAGAGACAAGCAATGGAAAGGTGTCTGCATGGGGATACAGAAAGATTTAGAATTGTTCAGTTTACAGAGGAGTCAAATGAAAAGAGACCTGATAGATATAACAACAAATGGCATAAAGAAGGCAAACCAGGTACCCTTTTTACACTAAATACAAGACAAAGGTGACAACCAATGAAAAAGGACAAATTTCAAATGGATAACTGGCAATACTTTTAATCCAAAAAGCATAACTAATCTGTGGAGCTCACTACTACAAGATATCATGTAGACAAGAGCCAAGAAAGGATTAGATAACTGTATGGCTCATTGGGTGACCAGACAGCAAATGTAAAAAATCGGGGCGGGGGAAATAGGCGCCTATATAAGAAAAAGCCCCTGAAATTGGGACTGTCCCTATAAAATAAGGACATCTGGTCACCCTAATGGATCATCAAGCCAGCCACTGTTACATATGACAGAACAAAAATGTTGTGGTGACTGATGTAGATTAGAAAAATAGTTCCAAAATATACCACTAGATGGAGAAACTCTCTTATGCTTGAGCAACATGCATGTTTCAAGAACCCCTGTTCCTAGTGCTTATCCTCTTCTGGTTTTACTGTGCAGCATTCTTACTGCCCCTTTTAAAATGTAGATGGCAATCAGTAAATCCATTTTACTGTGAAATTTGACAGAAGGATTCTGTAGCAGGAAGAGGAGATGACTCCCCGTCAGTTTAGTAGTGTACATTTTCAATATGCATCTTGATGTTAAAATATAAAATACGAATAGCAAAAATTAGAGATACTTGAAGTACTGGGTAGTAAAACACATCAATTTATATCAGGATATTGCCAGGTGTGACTGCCTTCCATTTCTATTGACTTCAGTGGGAATGGAAAGCACTAAGCACCTTGCATAATTAGGTCCAAACTGAGTACTGTTTATTTTCTGAGGCCTTTAAAAATCAAAAGGAAAGGAAGGAGAAAATGGTGTGCTTTAAAACTGAGGCCTACATCCTATATTCTTTACTCAGCTGAGTAATACTTTCACCTGTAGTCCCATTGGCCACAACGGTGCTGTCTACACACGGGAAAAAATATGCTTCTTTTTCAACCAAGTTGATTTAGCTGAGTTAGCTTAACATGATTGGAAAGCCTCCTTGACACCCATGTAGACACAATTTAACACCTTCTCACTTGCATTAAGTGGTCATCTGGTAGCAGCTTTACCTTTAAAGTTGTTCAGTTGTGTCTACAAGGGTGTTAAGGGGTTTCCAATAGTGTTGAGCTAATTCAATTGCAAAAAAGCAGACCCAGAAGATGACAAATAATAGCAGGTAGATGATAATGAGGTGGCATGGAATACACAAACACATGAGAAAACTGCAGTGTATTTCAGTTTAGTCTACACTAGAAAGGGTTTGCCAGACTAGCTTGTACCAGTTCCTCAAACAATTTAAGCCATATTCGCAAAAGCACTTTTGTGCAGCTATAAGTGCATTTCCATTGAGGCTTTTGCCAACCTAGTTGTGCTGGCAAAACTTGTAAGTGTGGACCAGGCTGACTGGCAAAGCACACCTAGTGTAGACACAGCTATAATGGCAAAGTTTCTCTTTGTAATGGTATAGCAGGCCCTTCCGTCTCCCCACAAGTTAAAAAAGCTATATTGGTAAAAGCAATTTTGCTGGTATAGCTGCATGTACACTAAGGACTTCTATGGCACAGCAGTATCAGTGATGGATCACATCTCTACACACCCCTGACCAGAGTCTGTATGTGTATATCTGGCTTAAACTTCTAATTCCCAGCTGGAGACTTACAGTTCAGCTCATCTGTCATTGCAGATGATTGGTTCTGCTTTAACAGAAAGGATTCCTGCTTCAGTAATATGAGAACTAAATAAGACATTTGTGTTCCCAGGGGATATAAATATGTGGGAATGCCTCAAAAACAACCTCAGGGAATGAGTTCTTGTCCTCAGAGCATAGCTCACCTTAAGAAATCAGACCTGTAGAGCTGTGCTCAGAGTCAATGTGCCCTAGTGAGTCTGAGGGTATGTCTTTGCCATGGAGCCTTTGCCAGCACAGCGCCCTGTGTAGATGCAGCCTCTAGTGACAGAAGGAGTTTTTCTGTCAGTGTAGGAACACCACAGCCCCAAATAACAGTAGCTACTTCATCAGAAGCCATCTTCCTTCCACATAGCTGCCTCTACACTGGGGGTTTGTTGGCATGGCGATGGCAGGTAGGAGTGTGGTTTTGTCACACCCCTGACTGACATAGCTATGCCGCCATAACTTAAGTGTAGACCAAGTCTGGCTTAAAATAGAGCAGGCAAAGCTTCTCCTGAGGAGACTCCCATGACTCTATTAGCCACTAGTTATTAACTATTTATAGAGGACTCAAGAGAGAGCCCAGCTACGTGCCCACACAGGGTGTAAGGCAACTCACTCCTCTCTACAGGCTGCCCACAGTTCAGAGGTGATGCCGACTTTCTCATTTCCTTGGGGGTGCTCGACCCCCGCTCTCTCCCCACTCAGATAAACAAGTTTGTTTACATTTATGGGAGATAATGCTGTCTGCTTCTTGTTCACAATGTCAATTGAAAGCGAGAACAGGTGTTTGCATGGCACTGTTGTAGCTGGTGTCACAAGAGATTTACATGCTAGATGCGCTAAAGCTTTACATGTCCCTTCAAGCTTCAACCACCATTCCAAAGGGGACATGTCCATGCTGATGACAGCTTTTGCTCAATAGTGATCCAAAACAGAGCCAGACTGATGCATGTTCGTTTTCATCATCTGAGTCAGATGCCACCAGCAGAAGGTTAATTTTCTTTTTTGGTGGTTCGGGTTCTCTAGTTTCCACATCGGAGTGTTGCTCTTTTAAGACTTCTGAAAGCATGCTCCACAACTTGTCCCTCTCAGATTTTTGGACAGCACTTCAGATTCTTAAAGCTTGGGTCAAGTGCTGTAGCTATTTTTAGAATTCTCACATTGGTATCTTCTTTGTGTTTTGTCATATCTGCTGTGAAAGTGTTCTTAAAACGAGCATGTGCTGGGTCATTATCAAAGACAGCTATAACATGAAAGATATGGCAGAATGTGGGTAAAACAGAACAGGAAACATACAATTTACCCCCCAAGCAGTTCAGTCACAAATTTAACTAACACATTTTTTTTTAAAAGAGCATTATCAGCATGGAAGCACGTCCTCTGGATTGGTGGCCAAAGCACGAAGGAGCATACAACTGTTTAGCAGATCTGGTATGTTAAGTACCTTGCAACTTCAACTACAAAAGTCCCATGTGAATGCCTGTTCTCATTTTCAGGTGATGTAAATAAGAAGCAGGCAGCAGTGTCTCCTATAAATGTAAACAAACTTGTTTGTCTCAGCGATTGGCTAAACAAGAAGTAGGACTGAGTGGACTTGTACGCTCTAAAGTTTTACATTGTTTTGTTTTTGAGTGCAGTTATATAAAAAAAAATCTACATTTGTAAATTACACTTTCATGATAAAGAGATTGCACTACAGTACTTGTATGAAGTGAATTGAAAAATACTATTCCTTTTGTTTATCATTTTTACAGTGCAAATATTTGTAATAAAAAATATAAAGTGAGCACTGTGCACTTTGTATTCTGTGTTGTAATAGAAATCAATATATTTGAAAATGTAGAAAAATATTTAATAAATTTCAATTGGTATTTTATTGTTTAACAATGCAATTAATCATGATTAATTTTTTTGAGTTAATCGCGTGAGTTAACTGTGATTAATTGACAACCCTAATTTTTATCATCTTTATCAAATCTTTTTGCTTTTTGATGGTTTAGATTTATCAACAGTTGGTCACTTAAAAAATCTATATAACATGCAGTGCTGTGAAAACTATACCCACACCTAATGCAATGCACTGGATAAATCAATGGAGAGTAGTCTCACTAGTCTGTTCAGTGCTGGAGAACCATTCTTCTCTTGACTAGTGTTGCAATACAGTATTTCCTCTTCGACTGCAGCCAAGTGCATCAAGAAGAAAAACTGTATATTTTGCCAAACACGCAGCTGATGACACATATATTAATGCAGTCTGGCAAACCAAATTAAATAAACAGGGAATAGTTTGGGCAGACCTCATTGGAGATTATATTTTGCTATAACACAAGCATGAGCAGCTTTTTCTGTATTCCAATTATGGCATCCCTAGGCATCTTTTTATTCAGGAAGCTATTTGCAGGGGAAAAATACAGCAGATAGAACTCCTAAAGCCCAGTAACTATGTTATTTGACAGTAGCTAAAGTAAAGGAATCAGGCAGCTGTGCATGTCTTTTTTCATATAAAATGTGGCCATTTTTAACTGATATATTAAAATGGTCAAATTAATCTCAAATAAAGCAAAATCACTCCACACTCTCCACATGCCTGCCTTCAAACAGCACTCAGAAACATCAGTTCATGTGTAAATAAACAGTAGACTTCTGTTGTCTGCTGCTAATTATCACCCAAATTTGATTTGCACGCACTTCAAAGGGCCCCATATCTTTCCATTTAGTTATTTGTTTCTGTATGATGGATCTTTAATTCAAACCAAACGTGGGTAGGTTTCCAGCCAAAAAATGCAAGGAATGTATTTGTCCAGAACTATGTCACTCTCTCTCTTTCATTTTGTATATGTGGTGATTCGCGGCCTCAGTGAGGAGGTGAATTTGTGTCAATCTGCAAATTGGCTGTACTTGTTTGGCAAGTATGTAGAGGTTTGGTCAGTTATAAAAGGGCTTAAATAACTGTGCAGAGTGGAACATTTGTAGACCGGAATTAGTGTAAGTACTGAGGTTACACAGACGTAGAAAAATCTCATTAGGAAGAACATGTTTTTTCTCCTTTTAGATGTACTTTTAAAAAAGCTCTCTTATAATGAACAGGGACAAAATGATGAAGCAACATGATCTGTTGTCTACAAGACCATTCCTACTGCGTTCAGGCTTAATAAAAAAGAATAAATTATGTTTGGAGATCTACTCTCTGTTACTCTGATCTTTCATGTGACCAGCCAGAGAGTCTTTTCAACCATAGAACAAAAACAATTGTGTGCCTTTTCCTCTTGAAAATAAATGGAAAGTACAGAATGCAAGAAACAGGTCCACAGTGCCAATAAAATTAATTGTAATAAATATCACATGGAAATATGACTGACCAAGCAGACAATAAAGACTAATTTAGAAAGAGAAATCCTGCCATGCTATTTCTTGTGGGTAAAAGCAACATCATTTACGCTCCTTTTACAAGTGATTTACTTAAAGATTGAACACACCCCCTCTCTTTCTTGTTCCCATGATGTGGGTGGAGAATATTTTATTTTATTCACTCTCTCTCCCTTACATTCACACATGGCCTACATTTTCTTTTCACATGGAGATTGTTGGTGGGAGTTCAGAATTTTTTTTTGAGAACACTTTCAAGATATTTCTGTGCTAGAATGTGACATTTCCCAGATTTATGTCTTCTTTATGTCTAGAGTAACTGGGCCTCATTTTAGGGAAGCCCAAAAATACCGACAAAATGTCCCCATCAAGATCCTTTGTGGTGCCTTATGCCATCTCTGCACTGCAGATTTCTGCCAGCATTGCTATGTTGGTCAGGGATGCAAAGAAGTAAGATTGTAACCATGCCTGTTTAGTGTGGCACTCTATGCCCCGCAAGTGGCACCTGGCCCAGCAGAGATTGATGAGTCTGAGACAGCCGTGGCTTTTAGCTCATGCAGAAGACGTTCATACGCTGAGCTCCAAAGGTCTCAGGTTCGATCCCAATGACTGGGGTCTGTCAGAGTTATGTGATCTCTGACCAACACAGCTGCCTTGGCACAAGCCCCTAGTGTTTTTACCAGCACAGCCTGGCAAGTGTCCACATTCTATTTTGAGTCCTGCCAACAAAACCCTGAACTTCTGTTGATAAAGCTAAACCAGCTCCCTGAGCCATGCTAGTCCCATGCCAGCACTATTCCACCAATGTAGTACCTGTGTGGAGCTACATTACTGGTACAAACAGTGCTCCAGCAACAATCCTACAATGCCTCTGTCCCTATGGTAGTGACTCCTCTGGTAAAATTTTTGAACTCTTCTGCCCAGGGATCACAGTGACCTAGACGCTTGCCCTCCCTTCACTCCCCCTGCTTTAAAATCTCCTGTGTGTATTAGAGATGCCTCTCTTCCTGTCAGCCAACCTTTGCAATCGTGCAAGTATGGCTCCAGGTAAAGCTGCAGCTAAAACTCCAGCTACATCTCGTGCTTCTGTCTGGTCCAGGAAAGAAATCCTGGGTTTGCTTGGCCTGTGAGTGTGTGTGTGTGGTGTATATGTGGGAGGCTAGTGGGGAGGTGGGGTGGGGGAGTAAGAGCAGTGGAAGCCCAGCTATGGAATTCCTGAAGAAATAAAGACATTTATTTGGACATTACAGAAGAGATGCAGAAGCTGGGTGTGACAGGGACGAGTGCCAATGGTGGGCAAAAGGGAAGGAGCTGCAGCAGCCCTACCAGAAGACAAAGGAGGCCAACAAAGAATCTGGTGTGCCCCCCTCTGAGCTGCCACCACTATGCTGAGCTGGATGCCATACTGAAGGAAGACCCTACCACTCAGCCGCAAGTGACAGTTGATGCCTCATCTGTCTGGAGGAAGGCACTCCAGAAAAGCACAGTGATCATGAATTCATTGAGGGGTGGAATATGGAGTGCAGAGTCCATGGACAGATAGAAGCTCTTCAAGACCCAGCTGAACTCAGAGAGAGAACCATTGAGCAAGGGACTCAGGTAGGTGTATTTACTGCCCCCACTAAAGCACATTTTTTAAACTTTCTTCAGTATTCCCAACACTCTACCCCCTGCTTTTCATGCCCCAGTTCTCTCCCTAAAAATGACATCCAGCCGCATGTGGGCAAGAAAAAAAAGAATTGTTTTGAAGTAGCCAGTTTATTTTAAGAGCATGCACTGGCATTAATAGGCAAAACAGAAAGAGTACTTTAAACAATCGAAAAGCATTCCCAAATACCCAATGTGGCATTCAAAGGGAAAACATTCGCAGGCAGCAAAAAATTCTATTATGATAAAAACAATACAAATATAGCTCAAAGCATTCAAAACTGAAACGCACATAAACCAGTAACTGAGTATTCAAAGGAAATACATCAAAACCACAAAAGAATGCTTACAACAATCAGTACCTGGGCATTCAGACTACATGGTTCTGCAGTAGTTGTTGGAGGAAGGTTTCCAAAACACAATGTTTTAGTTTTCAAGTCTAAAAGATGTTCATAATGGTGATGACATGGTCTCAAACTGTGCTCTTACGGCCTTTTTCAGCCATATAGTGCCTCAATGTGGTCTGGTAAATGCCCTTGTGTCCAGCTGCTCAAAATCAGCACACAGGCTGTCTGCTTTCTTCCTCCATACTGCTGGTAACATTTTCTCCTTGGTCTTACAAATATTATGTGAATTATAGCACTAACTATAGGAATAGTTGGCTCCCTGAGATCTAGCCTAATCATCAGGCATCTCTGCTGAGCCTTAAATCTGCCAAATGCATACTACATAGTCATCCTGCACCTGCTCAGGTAACAGTTACAGCTTTCCTTGCTGCTGCTCAGTGCCTGGTGTATGGCGTCAGGAGCTAGGGAAGCAAATGATAAACTGGGCCCCCAAGATTCACAATTGACATTGACATCCCATCAATCCAAATGTACCAGTCCAGGAAAAATGTTTCCGCATGAAGCTTTTCATAAAGTCCTGAATTTTTAAAGATGTAAGAGTCACGTACCTGACCACCCAAAGTTAAATCCAGGGAAACATCCCTGGTGGTCCACCAGTGCTTGCATAACCATGGAAAAGTAGCCCTTTGTGTTTAGATACTCAGAAGCAACGGTGTGGGGGCAGAATCGGGATACGCGTCCCATCTATCATCCCACCATACTTAGAGAAGCCCATTTTAGTTAGTCCATCTAATATTTCCTGTACATTGAATCCATTTATTGGTTCCACAGTTGCAGTCCTGTGCAGCAGGACGTGCTTAATGATCTTGGACACTTGGATGAAGACTGCCCTGGTTGAAGTTGAGGATGATCTTTCACAGCTTTTATTTTTCATGGGTCCTTTGGTGACTGAGGAGTTCGATCCTTGAGCCACAGACTTGTTGGCAGATGTTGCAGGTGGTGCTGATAAATTTGCTTGGGCAGCCAAACTTTGACAAGATTTGCCACATGTAATGGGACTGTTGTCCTGTTACTAAAACTCATTGGGGTGTTTTGGTTGGATAGTTCTCAGTACCAAAAGAAAGGAGGAGAATCAATGGGAAATCAGGACCCTGAGACTGACAGTCCAAGGAACAATGGGGAGAGGCCAATGCTCCAAGTCAGCCTGATTGACAGGGCAGGCAGGGTAATCAGAGAGTCAGTAGGCCAGGGGGGTCCTGTCCTCCATGTGAGCTGGAATTGCCTGGGACAGACAGAGTGGGGGCCAAGCTAAGGAGAAAGCAGAGGGCCAAGCTGAGTGGGGGAGCAGAGCTGTGCCAGCCAGAGGGGCCAGACAAGCAGTCCAGGAACCAGGTCAGTGCTGGAAGCAGAGTAACAGAAGCAGCCCACAGAGCAGACCTGTGCTAGGAGCAGAGCTGCAGCAATCAGAGCCAGAGGAGTCAGAGAAGCAGCCCAGGGAGCTGGAGGCAAAGCAGCAGCAGCAGTGCTGAGGCAGAGTGGATCTAGAGCAGTCCAGAGCTGGGTACTGTGAGCAGCTGGGGAGAGAGTGAGGGGGACCTGGAGGATGCTTTCTCTGCACTGGGCCCGCTGCCTGAGTGGGGACACCCTGGATCCTGCCAAGACGCCTTGGAGGCCAGACTTGGAGGGGGATCGTAACCAGGGACGGCTCTAGATATTTTGCCACCCCAAGCATGGCAGGCAGATTGCCTTTGGCGGCTTGCCTGTGGGAGGTCCCCAGTTCCCACGGATTCAGCGGCACGCCCATGGGAGGTCCACCAAAGCCGCGGGACCAGCGGACCCTCCGCAGGCATGCCGCTGAAGACAACCTGCCTGCTGCCCTTGCAGTGACTGGCAGAGCACCCCCGTGGCTTGCTGCCCCAGGCATGCGCTTGGCGTGCTGGTGCCTGGAACCGCCCCTGATAGTATCCCTGATAGGGCGGGGGTGACACCGGGAAGAAGAGTCCTGTCATCTAGAGTCTGAGGGTGTATGGCCACTGCCAGAGCAAGTGTCTGACCCGCAGCATCCCTGCAGCACAGCCAGGCCTGAAAAGGGGCCTGGGACTTGTGAGGGACAGACTGAACTTCCCTTACATGCTAGAAACGCTGGTTGTGATGTCCCTATGCCACAGTGTGGGATTACATGTTTTCCTTTAGCCTTTCCCATTTTTCCTTATTTTTTTAATTGATTGCTGTTTAATAAATTGTATTTGCCTTGAACTGTATGTAATGATCAGGGAAGCATCCAGTGCAGAGAGAGTACCTTAGACCCTGCCTTAAGTGACCAAGGCAAGGTTGGCGGTCGAGCCCCCAGGAATCCTGGGCCCAGCCTTATTGGGATTACAAGGACTCTGACTCTGAGAGTGGAAGGGGAGTCCTCGAGGTCAGGCAGACCTCTGGGTAAAGGAAGTGGGAGCGAAGACTCGGATCCTTTTGCTAACCCATTTCATCGGGGTAGTGTATGAGTCAGGAAAGTTCCTTACGATAGCAGGAGCATTCCCCTGCTTACACACACAGCGTCACGGTTGAAAGTGCTCACAAGAAGGTGCTGCGCTGACAAAGTCAGCCAGAAGTGAACAGCATTCAGCAACACAGCAATGTTGGCAGCTGTTTGTTGGCAGACATTTTACTGATAAAACTTTTTTGTATAAATGTGCCCTCAGTGTCCTTGGGAGGCAATGATGTAATGTCACAGCACACTATGAGCATATTTTTGTATAGGCAACAGACCAACTGCTGTCCAAGCTCTCAAAGCCAAATCCTGGGCCCACTGAAATCAATGTCATAATTCCCACTGACATCAGTGGAACAAGGATAGAGCCCTCATTGCATAAATGGTGAGTCTCTTCTGCAGAACTTCTAGTTTCTATCACAATTAAAATCTGAGGTCTTCTGTGTTGGAGCTGTAACTGGCCAATGTACGGATCTCACTGCATTTTATCATGACAGCTTATATAAGGTATGACCCAACTATTAGGGGAGCAGCTATAGAGAATTCTCCTTTAATCTGAGTAGATATCTGTCTTTTCTTCTGGGCCAGTGGTTCTGGGTTCTCTCTCAAATGTCAAAAGTCTGTGGTTCAGCTGAGCTGACACCTACAATGTCTGTAGTCATGAATTAGTTTATCTATCTACCTTGTACAATCTAATTCATGTGTTTCTATAACATTCTCAGACCCAGCAGGAATGTTTTGAGCACTCACTGACAAAAGCAGGATGTGGCTGCAGACATGACAATGATCCTGGGGCAATGAGGCAGGATTTGGGAACAGACGGTATTTCAGGATGACAGCAACAGGAAAAAAGCTCCAGAGCTCCTGGACCCAGGGATTCATTTATTTAGACTCCTCCCCCATTGTTTGTGTCATGTAGGAAAGGGGAAGACAAGGAATAGGATCTACTTTTCCAGTGCATATGGCTTCCTTAAAACAAACAACCACCTCAATTTCCAAAGTAGCAGATTCTAACCTTTCTCCCGGTGTTCTTGTGGCTCTTACTGGAAACGGAATTCTAGATTTAAAGAACCAAAAACATATTAGACAATCTTTTCTTTCTCCAAAATATTGACAGAAAATGGTTACTGCCCCAAAATCTATTCTAGTGCACTGGGAAGACACAGATGGAGTAGTCCTCACTTTTTTTGCTATACTTGGCACTAACTTGCAAAAGGCAGGATTTTCATAATTTAGGCACAACCTCAAGTCATGTAAATTGGAATAAACTAGAAATCTACTTAATATCCTTTGTATTGTATACTGTAATTTGATATCCTGTGCACTAAATATCCTTTGCACTTTTCGTCAATAATACATATGTATTACCATGTCATTACTTGATGCCTGATCATAATGTTTGCCAAACAGAATACAGTTATGAATAACGCTAAGACTTTGTCTGTACTTCCTTTCACTTGTGGGAACAAGTAGGATATGGTTAGCTCAGGGGCAGATGTCTCTTTTGACAGGTTTGGCTAAGTACAATATATAAACAGCTCATAAAGGCTCCTCAATTGAATTGTGACTCACCAACCTTGCCCAGCCATCTACCTAGCCACTCCTAATCTTCCAGATTAAGATCATTCTATACCTCAAGATTTCTACATTTTATTTTATTTAAAAATAAATTTAAAAAATCACTGCTGACATGCTTAGAACTTCTGCCAACCTCTCTCATTCTTCCAACACTTCTGCAGCCCTCTCAGCTGCCCACCAGTGAGAATGCTGGAGCCAGTTATAAAATGTGCACGGCCTTCAGTGGCAGGCCCCCATCCCTGAGATAAATTATTTCCACATTAACATTTCAAATACAATGGACTGTTCTTCCCAGTGCAAAATAATTACTTACCAGTAGATGAAATTTCCCCGCAGAGCAAAGAACGAAATCTCTGTACCAGCCTTCAAACTACCCTCTCCCCAAACGTCTGGGAAATAGATGGGACTTTCAACATGTCCCAAATATTAATAGATCTGGGCTTGGGTGGACTAGGTAGGAAGTGAATTCCACAGCTCTAGATCCAGTTCAAGCATTTCTGCTGATCTCAGCTGTAGCAGCACGTTACAGGAGAGTGGTGGTCTCTCAGGTAACCATTTAGGTTTGTGTAAGTCAATACTAAACCTTGAATTCCAGCCAGAAACTTATTTGCAGCCAGTGCAGATCTCAGGACACTGGTGTAAAGTGTTCTTGGCATGAAACTCCATAAGTGAGCAGCCGCATTCTGCGCTAGTTCCAATTGTTGAGTGATCTCAGTGTATAGCCCTATGTAGAACGCATTACAGCCATCCAGTCTCAAGGTGACAAAGGCATGGATAACTATGGCAAAGTCCCTGCACAGAGAGAAAAGACCCCCAACCCTCGCACCAGAAACAGATGGAAAAAAGCCCAATTTTTTGTCAAAGACTTAATCCAAAGTGTAATTAATGTCCATGATGTCATTCATCCAAAAACTTTCTGACTCAGAAAGTTCAAACAAGACTTGTAGGGTTTTATGTGTACTAGATTCATATGAGCAGTTTCTATCCGCACTCTATTGAAGTTAATGAAGTTACACCGGGATAAAATCAATACGAAGTCAGAATCAGGCCCAACAGCTCTGCTGGTGTGGATAGGTTGGAATATGCTAGTATAGTGTAAGTATATGAAATGGAATTTCAGTTTCTTTTATAGAGACTGTGATTTTTGTCATGACTCGTGAAGGTTTATGACATGCATGTCATTTGTCTTCACTTTTCATCCAAGAGAAAAATATCTTTGTATCTGTGCTATGTACTGGGCTGTGAAAAGAACCCCATTTCTGGAATAGCCATTTAAAATGGATAACAAATGGGCTATGGATATACAGTCTCTCACTGTAATTATAAAATAACTGTCATTGAATGTAAAGGTGTTCAAGAAACTGAGGTTCTGCTTCACTTAGATTGAAAAACCACTTTGGACCAAATTTTCCGCTGACTCCAGACTACCTTCCAAAAATACACATACATTTATTGCACCCTCAAACTTGGACCTGTTCTTGTGTATGTGCAGATGAATGGGATCTCTGAGAGGCCAACTACAAATGCTGAGTATCCACAAGGTTTTGAGGGGACCAACATTTTGCATGTACTTTTGTGGTCCTCAGATCATAGACTGTGACTGAAAATGTGGTCCTATAGTTTATATTTAACATCCCTTCAGATATATTCAGAAAGATTTCCATCATGATGGCCCAGGACTTGGTCCTCTGAGATTCAGATAAGAATCCAAAGAAATTCCATATAGGAAAAAATGGTCTTAGGAAAATCTGACAAGAAATTGCAATCTTTGTGGAGTTCTAAATTCAGCAACAAGGTATAGCTGATTATAGTCACTGTGAAAACATAAAGTAAGGACCACAAAATGGAGGCAGTTGGGGAGAGAAGTGTTATGGGCAGGGGAAAGAAAGAAGGGTCAGTTTTTGTCTTTGTGATAGATCCCGTTTTATTTGTCTGACATTCAGTGGAAGGGAGAGCAGAAGAAGGAAGGGATGTTTGCGTTTCTTCTACACATATGGAGAAAACAGGAAAGGAACACAGCTAGTGTTCTGCTGCATGCTGTACAGCCCAGAAGCTGAGCTAGTTACAGTTCAATGGATGTGTAAGGTCCTGTTGCATGCTGTCTTTGGAGGCATCTGGAAGACTGAACTGGAGAGGCAGGATATGATGGCTGAATCTTAAGCCGGTGACATTCTAGTTATAGGTTAGGATGCACTCCAGCCTTCCCTGTAGGGAAAGGCCTTGTAAAAATAATATGTGTTCCATTGCAGTGTATTTTGTGGAGCAGATGAAATGCTGCCAGAGGAATTTGTCTTCCCTACAAAACCTATGAAAATCACATTTAGCTACAGTAGCTGTTTTAGATTGGGAATTGTCTTAATGAGGAAAATACCAGGGAGTTTGATGAGATGAGGATCTGCTATTCTCTTATTTGATTCAGCTGGGGCTATTGGGAAAGAACAGGGGGACCACTCAGGAAATCTAAAAGATGAATTATTTTATGCACCACTGTCTCATCCCTGTAATGTTTTGTCTATGGACTAGCTTTCCTGTTTGAGAGGAAGGGAGGTAGAGATGTTGTGTCAGCCATTGACAGAGAATTGTTGTTAGTGCACACATACCAGGCTTTTCTGGTTTTGCTAGCAAGGTAGAAGCAAAGGAGCAGGTCTTCTCAGACAATTGACAAATTCAGGTGATGTGCTACACTTTACTCCAAACAATAGATGCACTGAACTCCCATTGGAGTCAGCGGCTATTCCAAATGCCAACTAGCTACAGAACTGAGCCATAACTTAGTAAGATGTTTCATAAGGAAACATCCAAACAGCTCAGGTGCTCAGTCAATCAGCGTCTCTTATTTAATTCTTTTCTGCTGTCAGTCCTGGCTACAAAGATGTTCCTGCTTTAAGCAAACTGGAAAACATCCACCCCGCTCAGATCCCACAGGCAATCACACAATAAACAGTCCCGAATTCTAGGTGACTGAGTGGCCCGGTATCCAGAGGAGCGCTGGCCAGACCTGCCCCGTGCCGAGTATCCTGAGGATCCTCAGCCTGAACTACCCTGCGCCAGCTGGCCGGAGGAGCTGCCAGAGCCTGCTACCCCCCAGTTCTCCGAGGAACCTATGGTCTGGGACCCGCCGAATTACGCCGACGGAGGACAGGTAGCGGGGGAGGGGGAAATTGGAAGTAGCCCGGGGGTGGCTGACGACAGTCAGGCCGCAGAAGGCCCCGAATCTAGGGCCGTGTGTATCGGCCAGGATCCCCACGGTTGGGAGCCCCACTGATCACCCTGTCAGTGTGTTTCGGTTGGGAGCCCTACTGATCACCCTGTCAGTGTCCGCCGCTACCATGGCCCCGGGCTGGAACGCAGAGGAGTGGGTGGGCCTGCGTTCCCCCTGCCACCCGTAACCGGGTGGCAGAATCCCCCCTTCACCCAGAACCCCAGAGCTGTGCTACAGTTTGGTTGTTGCCCTGCCCTGCCTAGGGGCCGGGGCCTATAGACTGTGCTTGCTCAGCCCCTGTGACCAGGAGCTGAACCTGAACTATTTGGTGCCCGCCCTGCCTAAGGGCCAGGGCCTATAGACTTTGCTACCGCTCTGCCCTGCCCCAGAGGGCCAGAGCCTGAACTGCTTGTTGCCCGTCCTGCCTAAGGGCCAGGGCTTATAGACCTCATTTGCGCAACTCTTGAGTACAGGACCGGCGTGGATCCCGTCCCGCTGCATAGAAGGAGGCACCCTGGCTCCCCGCCGCACCTGAGGGGGACGAGGCCCGAACCGACCGGCCTACACTGTGCTTTAATGATTTCCCAGATCTATGTGTGTTCATTGCCAGTAAAGAACTTTTTACCAGGAATACACATATCCCGAACTTCCACAGAATTAATTCGTAAGTCTGATTGATGTACAATTGGACAAAGTTAGACGGACAGTGAGTGTTTCATTGATGTGAAATTTTACACCAAATCTGGATGTGGTATACACTTAGTTTATGAGCCAGCTGGGCATGCTTGTTAGTTATTGTTGGGGTCAATCAAAGTGTAATTGTAACATTGGGAAAGACAGTCCCAGGGCTATGAAGATTTGTTTCCAACAGCTGCTATTCATTATTCATTAAACTCTACCTTCTGTTTTTGAAATTAATAACCCCTGGCCTTCTATCAAGGCATCAGACTTTGAGAATATAGGTTAATAATCAAAGATACACTAGAGTCATCCCTAGACAAGTGATAGCACACGAAATTGTAGCTAGTAGTAGGACTTGGCTGCAGAACAATTATTTCTTCTTGTGGAAAACCAGATATGAGTTAATGAAACCAAAATTTACAGGCACTATATTCTGTATGTAAGTGAACCAACCAGTGAGATATCTTTATACAGGTAAACTTCCCAGTCCTCTGTGAATGTCCTTCCACTGAGGCTCCATGCATTTTTGGAGCAGGGTTGTGGCAAGATAAGCTGGAGCAAAGGACGGTCTAATGTGTATGGCACCCCATGCTCTGGTGTTCCAAACTTCTGACTGCCAGAAGCTGGGACTGGGCAACAGGGTGTGGATCACTTGATAAATTGCCCTGTTCTGTTCATTCCCTCTGAAGCATCTGTTACTGGTCACTGTCGAAAGACAGGATACTGGGTGAGATGGACCATTGGTCTGACCCAATATGGCTGTTCTTGTGTTTTTATTCCCTGGAAGCCAGCTGAGTTTCAGCGTGGAAATCTGTGCAGGATGTAACACAGCTCTGAGTCCCTTCCTTGCCACTACTGAGTAGCTGCAGGAGGATCCAGCCAATGGGCACATGGTTCTAGCAGGCCTGCCTTACATGCTTGGTAATTTCGGTGGGTGCTTCATGTACTTCTGTGACAGGCACTTCTTTTCCTCAACTACATCAGGACTAGGGTTGCCAATTTTGATTGGACATATTCCTGGAGGTTTCATCATATGATGTAATCTTTAATTCCTGGAGACCCCAGGACACCCTTCCGGACACCTGGAGGGTTGGCAACTCTAATTTCAAGGCACATGTATAGGAAATGGCAATAGCTGAGAATAGCTTGATTGAATAAAATGATGACTTTGAGTTTGGATGGGAAAGAGAAGGCCCAATACCAGATTGTCTTGTCTATTTCAAAAAAAATTTAACCCAGGAACAGCTAGCAGACTACTCCTTATGGTGATCCAAGAATAATGTAGGCAAATACTTGGTTACCAATAGTATTTCAGGGAAGAAATAAGATTAAATAAACAACCAGGATAAAACTTGCTCAGGTGACCTGGTTCCAAAATTTGAGTTGTTGCAGAAAAAGTATTTTTGCATATTTTCCTTTTCAATTAAAATATTTCAGGGGGAATATTTTTCAGTGGAAAAAAGCAATTGTATAGCATATCAAAAAGTGAGAGTTAAGCTATAAACTAATCAAAATACAAACCCTATGCAATGAATTAATGCCTTAACAAAGCCCCATTAAAAATGTGGTGTTTGGTGGTAAACTATATTTGGGATAGATACCTGTTCTAGTTCTCACAATCACCCTCTAAGCATCCAGAGGGCACATTAGAGCAATATGTATTGCCATACAGAGGGTTAATTGTGGAAAAGATAACTAAGGATTAGGGTTGTGCCTGAATCAAAACCTTGGATGACAACACTACTGGGATTTTGGGGTCCCTTGTGGAAACTAATAATAATATAAGGCTGTTCATTGTTAAACCAAGAAGGTGCTACAAAAATCACTCTGAATTTAGCAGAGAATAATGTAATTTCTACAACATTTTAAAAACACCCAATAGAATTTAATCAAGGATTATAACCGTGCTATCAAACTCTATACATTGTTTTAAAAATTGCATAGTAAAGTTATCATTCTCTTTTAAATTTTACTGGATTTTTCCTCAACATTAATATGGAGTAGCAAGTATCTTAAACTGTTCTTAAGTCCTGTCTAGAGCCCCAATGCAAAGCCCTGTGTCATCAGTGTAAGTCATTCCATTGACTTCAATAGAAATTGGGATAAGACGTTAGCAATCCATGCTAAAATAGGTTTATTTTTCCTATAGCATCAGTGTTGTATTGCTAGGAAAATGTACCCCTGATGCTAAACTATCTACAAGATATTTGTTTGAGACTGGATTTTTCAGCGTAGGTCATTATTTTGCCTTTTTTTTAAAAAAAATGTATTTATGTTAACTATGATATATGATCATAGTGTTAATTAAAATGGGTCCTAAGCATATTAACACAGTCATTAATTTATTCTCAACTTGTATCAATCTTCCATATTCTTTTCTTTTTCCGGTGTAAACTCAACTACCTATTCACATGGGATTCTTTAAATAAGCACCAAATGTTACATTTTCTCAAGCAAATATTGGGATATCCATTGCACAGGAATATGTTTCCCCAGCTCTGTTGGCCTTGTTGGGGAGCCTATCTGCTGTTCTTCCTAAGTCCAGCCTTTCATGTTCAGTTACTCTAAAGACACAAGAAAATGAACTATCTACCCAATTTCCTTATAGCTTGGGGGTAAGGTTAAAACATCAAGTAGCTACCGTATGTTTGACATTATACTGCCACAACTGATAAGCAAATATTTTCCTTTTAAATGTACATCTTAAATGTACATAACAAGCTTTCTGATTGCTGTTCTCTAGCCCAGAGAAGACCTAGTCTTGTCAAATATAAAATGTTGCCTTGGGTGTTTATCTTGCTAAATCTGTCCACATTGATTGGTTCTGCCTAGCAAGTATTTCAAAGCACAGTGCTATGGAAAGGTCATATATGTTGCCCTTTTCTTCAGTTCCTCACATAGGGGTGCTCTGTTTGCAATTAAGTAACAATTTCACTTGGGAAAAGAAAAAGGCACGGCACTTCATTCATGCTTCCTTTCTTTCTTAATTTTACTATTTTAAATGTCACATAATATTTTTAAAGATACGGTAAAGACAAAGAATAGTTAAACACATGTTGCTGCAGAAACCAATATATTTTGCTTCACTTGAAACACCTTCCATATTGAATATTCATATGTGGCTAAAGTTCTTCATAACAATATCAACACGGAGCTTGAAGGTATCAGCTGAATGCAAAGGTTTTGATTGCAAAGCCATCTGGAGTTCTGACTGAAAACACTCCTGAATGCTTAAAGAAACGCAAACCACATTGTACCATAGGTGCTGACTCCAGTGAAATCAAACCATCTCGGGGCTGGTTTGTTGCCTAATTGTTGGAGAAGTTGTGAGAAAATCAGCTATTTTTATACCTATGAAGTGGCTGAGAATCCGGACTTTGGGAGAAAATGTTATATAGAAAATGTTGACGATTACAGCAAAATATCTAAAACTAGAACTGCGGTTTTCTATTTAGTACCATGCAGGATGTACCATTTTTCATAAAAAAAAAAAAGTATAGCCTAATTATGTAGCTGCTCCATGCTGGTACTAGAGCGATGGCTAAATATTGCAAGAAGATCAACACTATTCTCAGCCACAGAATGGTTTGCAAAAATGTGGGCAATGGTTGCGTGAAGAAATTGACAACAGGCATTTATGGGAAATATAGTGTTACATGATCCCCTTTCTTGGAGTATGAAGGACTCGGGATTTCTGGGATACCAAGTTTGTTTACCTCTTTTTTTACAGTATGAGTGGTATTTGTTTACAGGCTTTGTCAGGGTTCCCCCCCACTTTGAACTTTGGGGTACAGATGTGGGGACCCGCATAAAAGACCCCCTAAGCTTATATTTTACCAGCTTAGGTTCAAACTTCCCCAAGGCACAAATTCCTTTCCTTGTCCTTGCATGGTATTGCTGCCACCACCAAGTGATTTATAAAAAAATTCAGGGAAGTGTCACTTGGAATCCCTATTCCTCCAAAATATCCCCCCAAATCCCGTCACCTCCTCTCCTGGGGAGGTTTGAAAATAATATTCCAACCAATTGCCTTAGCAATGTGAGCACAGACCAAACCCTTTGTCTTCAGGACCCTGAAATCAATCAGGTTCTTAAAAGAAGAACTTTATTTATAAAGAAAAAAATAAAAGAATCACGCCTGCAAAATCAGGATGGAAGGTACTTTACAGGGTAATAAAAAGATTAAAACACAGAGGATTCCCCTCTGGGCTTAGCTTCACAGTTACAGAAACAGGAATAAAACTACCTCTGTAGCATAGGAAAATTCACAAGTGAAAACAAAGGATAACCTAATGCATTTCCTTGCCCTACCTACAATTTCTGTGGTTTTAAATGGATTATTCCAGGTATATTTTCAGGAGATGTTGTACCTGCTTGGCTTCTCCCTCCATCCAGAGAGGGAACAACAAAAGAGAACAACAAACAAGCCCCCCCCCCTCGATTTGAAAGTATCTTCTTTTCTCATTGGTCCTTCTGGTGAGGTGTTAACTAGGTTATTTGAACTACTTACCCCCTTACAGGTAAGGCAGTTTATATTTATGACAGGCTTTAATACCTGGAGGGAACTGCAGGGATTAGTAATGGGATATAAGGACTGATCTAAAGAAGAGCTCTGGGTGGCTTGAAAGCTTGTCTCTCTCACCAACAGAAATTGGTCCAGTAAAATATATTACCTTACCCACCTTGTCTTTCCTGCATAAACTGACAGTAGAATAGAGAACATTCTTTTTGGTGGGAACCCTGCATTCTATACCAGGAACTGAGGGGGTTCTGC
This sequence comes from Chelonoidis abingdonii, assembly GCF_003597395.2. NCBI lineage: Eukaryota > Metazoa > Chordata > Testudines > Testudinidae > Chelonoidis > Chelonoidis abingdonii. Next base: position 177,245,211 of record NC_133771.1, read on the forward strand.
TTATAACTAGTTGTTCAAAATTGAAACTTTCCTCAGGACTGTGTTTGATTTTGACAACATTTCATTTAGGGAGGAAAAAAAGAAAAAAGGTGTTTCGATTAGACCTAAATGCTCGATTTTAACATTTTCAGATTTTTTTATTTCAAGATGACTTTTCATTTTGAAATTTATTTTATTTTCTATTATAATTTTTTTAAATTAAGGAAAAAATCTACATTGAAATGATACATTTTGATATTATCTAAATGAAAGGTTTCAATTGCCCTGAAATGAAACTTTTTCAGAAATTATATTTTAAAGGAGATTTCAAAACATTTTGTTTTCATTCCAATTTGGAACAAAAGAAATGCAAAATTGTGGAATTTCCCGTGAAACAGAAAATCTAGCTCCTGCACAACTTGTTATAACCCTTTACAACTAATTGCAACTGATTTTTTTTAAACTACTGTATCTCAGCCTTATCTGAAATGATTTAACATTGATACCCACAAATACAGTCTGCACATACCACCAAATTGCACATTATGACATTATACCCAAGCTGATTCCTCACTGTGAAGAAAAGAGATTGTCTCCTCCATCTGCATTGGGCAGCACAGTATGGGGAGGAGGTGACCAGTCCTCTGTGGAGAAAGAAGTAGTTCAGGACTATTTAGAAAAGATGGATGAGCACAAGTCCATGGGGATGGATGCACTGCATCTGAGGGTGCTAAAGGAATTGGCGGATGTGATTGCAGAGCCATTGGCCATTATCTTTGAAAACTCACGGCGATTGGGGGAGATCCCGGATGACTGGAAAAAGGCTAATGTAGTGCCCATTTTTAAAAAAGAGAAGGAGGAGGATCCGGGGAACTACAGGTCAGTCAGCCTCACCTCTGTCCCTGGAAAACTCATGGAGCAGGTACTCAAGGAATCAATTTTGAAGCACTTCGAGGACAGGAAAGTGATCAGGAACAGTCAGTATGGATTCATCAAGGTCAAAGTCACCATGCCTGACTAACCTAATTGTCTTTTATGATGAGATAACTGGCTCTGTGGATAAGAGGAAAGCAGTGGATGTGTTAGTCCTTGACTTTAGCAAAGCTTTTGGTATGGTCTCCCACAGTATTCTTGCCAGCAAGTTAAAGAAGTATGGGCTGGATGAATGGACTATAAGGTGGCTAGAAAGCTGTCTAGATCATCAGGCTCAATGGGTAGTGAGCAATGGCCTCCATAGTGCTATCGCAGCCCGGTATCAGCAGAGTGCACCACGCCGGTCGGTCCTGGGGACAGTTTGTTCATATCTTCATTACTGATCTGGAGGATGGCAGTGATGCACTCTCAGCCAATTTGCAGATACACTAAAAACTGGAGGAGTGGTAGCAGTATGCTGGAGGGGTAGAGACAGGATACGAGGATCTAGAACAAATTAGAGAATTGGCCAAAGAAATCTGCATGACAGCTCACAATCCGGACAAGTGCAAGAGTCCTGCACTTAGGACAGAAGAACCTCATCACTTGCTACAGACAGGATACGAGTGCTACAGGCAGCTCTGCAAGAAAGGATGCTATGGGTTACAGTGGAGCGAGAGGCTGATATCGAGTCAACCAGTGTGCCCTGTTGCCAAGAAGGGCCGTAATGCTTGTCTATGGGCTGTATAAGTAGGGGCATCTGCCAGCAGGATGAGGGACTGATCATTCCCCTCTATTCGGGCATTGGTGAAGCCTCTTGGTATTGTGTGTAGTTTGGCCCACAATACAAGAGGATGTGGGAAAAATTGGGAATAGTTCGGCGGAGCGAGACAAAAATGATTAGGTGGCAGCACAGGATTTTGAGGAACAGGCTGACGGACTGGGCATATTAGCTGGCCAGAAGAGAAGACTGAGGGTGATTGATAGCTGCTTTCACTATCTGAACGGGGGTTTCAAGAGGTTGGCTCTAGACTGTGTTCAGTGGTAAGCAGATGACAGAACAAGAAGTAATGGTCTCAAGTTGCAGTGCGGGAGGTTTAAGTTGGATATTGGGAAAAACTTTTTCACTAGGCGGGTGGTGAAGCCCTGGAATGAGTTACCTAGGGAGGAGGTGGAATCTCCTTCCTTAGAGGTTTTTAAGGTCGGGCTTGACAAAGCCCTGGCTGGGATGATTTAGTTGGGGATTGGTCCTGCTTTGAGCAGGGGGTTGGACTAGATGACCTCCTAAGGTCCCTTCCAACCCAATATTCTATGATTCTATGATCTTCACTTTTAAATTCCTTGTCTTATATTAGTTTCAGTAGAAGACGTGCATAAATCCCTTTAGTAAAAGGCCCAGAACTATAATCTGTTTATAATCCATGATCTAGACTACAATTTGTGAAGAGTTTGCTCATATACAGTCCCCAGAAGACTCTATCATTTAGAGAAAGGCTTTTCAATAATTTCAGTCTTCGCCTTATAAAGGTGCCTGGACAAAAAGTAAGGAATGTTGCACAAAACAAACGCTGAGTCAGACAATGCCACCCCATCCTGATCTGTTCACAGAGGAAACCATCTGCACATGGCTCATATTTTGCAGGGAATCTCCACAACAGGGGAGAGAATGGAGGAGGAAAAGAAACCATGCGTCACTCCTGCAGGAAAGAGATGGTCTCCTGCCTGAGGCTGCAGTACTGATTGTGGAGCAGCTCTGTGGCCTGTGGAGTGAAATACAGGTTAGCTAAGCACTTACAGATCTTGGGCTATGCATATGGAACAGGATTTGGTCCATAATGCAATAGGTGATGAGGAATGGTGAAAACTCAAACCAATGTACACATCCTTTTACCATCTATATCTAATTTTCCTGACTAGGCATTTCTACCAAACTCATCACCATGGTATACAAGAGCCGTAAGAACCAGTACCCGATTTACAATAGTGCCACTGGCGCCATGGAACCGGGCCCATGGTTGAAAGGGGCCCAGGCCCCTTCTTCTCTGCTTTCTGCTCTCTCCTGTAGGGTCAGAAGCTTGATGCTGCCAGCTGCTGTGGCTCCGTGGCAGACTCTGCTGGCAGCAGCCTGGCTCCTCCCCCACCTCTTTCCCAGCATGCTACGTTCCCTTCCTGACCCCAGTCAGCTGGATCAGCTGCTTGCCCGCAGGACGGGGGAGGAGGAGCAAGCCACAGCACGCTGCTCCAGGGAAGAGGAGGAGGAGAGGAGGTGGGGGCAAGGCCTTGGGGAAAGGGCTGGAATTGGGGCATACCCCCTCCAGCCCCCTGCGTGAGCACCCCTACGACCCCAGCCCACACCCACAGCCCTCTGCTCATCCTGACCTCTGCAGCCCCTCACAAACCCCCAGCTCCGTGCACCCCCTCACATACCCCGAGCCCCCTGCCCTGACTCCTGCACCCCCACCACACACCCAGCCCCCTGCAGCCCCTCACACACAGCCAGCCCCCTGTCTTGACACTTGCACTTCCCTCACACCTCCCCAGCCCTGACTCCTGCATCCCCCCTCATGCCCCCTAGCCCCTGCCCTGAAACCTGCACCCCCCTCACACACCTCCAGCCCCCTGCCTTGACTCCTGCCAAGGGCAGCTCCAGGCCCCAGCAGGCCAAGAGTGTGCTTGGGGTGGCATGCTGTGGGGGGTGCTCTGCTGGGAGGGCGGTAGGCAGGGTGCCTTCAGCGGCATGCCTGCGGAGGGTCCGCTGGCCCCGCGGCTCCGGTGGACCTCCCACAGGCGTGCCTGTGGAGGGCCTGCTGGTCCCACGGCTTCGGTGGAGCTGCGGGACCAGCGGACCGTCTGCAGGCACGCCTGCGGGAGGTCCACCAGAGCCGTGGAACCGGCGACCGGCAGAGCCCCCTCCGTGGCATGCTGCTGTGCTTGGGGTGGCAAAATGTCTAGAACCGACCCTGACTCCTGCACCACCACCCCCCCCCCACATCACCACCCCCATCCTGAGAACCAAACAGGAGCTGCCCCAGGTAAATGCTCCACACCCCAACCTCCTGCCCCAACCCTGAGCCCCCTCCCTCACCCTAGCTCCTGGCCAGACCCCACACCAGAACATTTTTTTACAATATTTGGAAAGATCATTAAGTGGTCCGTCGAGACCCTCTGTGATTTTCAAGTGGTCTGTGGAAAAATAAGTTAGACTACACAATCAAGGTACCTCACTTTATTCACATTTACTTGCTATTACTTACAGGAGGAGGCTGAAGAAAAAAAGAATGAAAAATGGAGGCAGCGGGAGGTAAGAGAGAATGTTCTTTTTCTTGGCTGGGTCCCAAGGAGAGGCCCCAAATATGAAGCTGAGCACAGGGCTGGGGGTTCCCACTAACTCTAAATCCACCACTGGCTGTCACATCACCTGGGCTGGGGATACTGCCAGGGCTGGTGTAACCACTAGGCAAACTAGGTGATTGCCTAGGGCACCAAGATTTAGGGGTGCCAAAAAGCGATGCCCCAAAATTTTTTCTACACTACAGTGGAATCACATCTTACACGGGGGTTAGGTTCTAAAGTCACCGCGTAAGAAGAAAGTCGCATAGTGAAAATTACCATAAAGTACAGTATGCACTAGAACAGGAGTCCTCAACCTAGGGTACGCATGCCAACGGTGGCACGCAGGCTGATTTATTTTTTAATGGCAGGCTGTGGGTCCCAGCCACCGCTGAGCCTGCTGCCGACTTGGAGTTCTGTTCACTCAGCCAGCAGTGGGCTGAGCAGGGCTGGCAGTGGGTCGGCTCGTGCCAGCCAGGGTCCCAGCCGCCAGGCCCGCTCAGCTCGCTCGGATCCCAGCCAGCTTCACTCAGCCTCCTTCTGGCCTGAGTGAATGGTCTGGGGTTCCTTTCACTCAGGGTTCTGTCCACTGGCCTGGGGTTCTGTTCACCCAGGCCGGCAGGAGGCTGAGCAGATCTGGCAGCCAGGTTCCCAGCTGGCAGCAGGGTGAGCAGGCTGAGCGGGGCCGGCGGCTGGGACCCCAGCTGGTAGTAGCCAGCGGACAGAACCCCAGACCAGTAGCGGGGTGAGCAGTTCAGCCCGCTGCCAGTCTGGGGTCCCAGCCACTGGCCCTGCTCAGCCCGCTGACAACTGGGCTTCTGGCTGCTGGCCCCTTGCCAGCCAGGATCTTAGCCACCGGCCCCGCTCAGTCTCCTGCCGGCCTGGTTGAATGGCAGGAGGCTGAGTGGAGCCGCTGGCTGGGACCCCGGCTGGCAGCTGAGTGAACAGAACCCCAGGCCGGCAGCAGGCTCAGCGGTGGCTGGGACCTGCAGCCTGCCATTAAAAAAAAAATCAGGTCCCATGCCACCTTTGGCACCCGTGCTGTAGGTTGAGGACCCCTATTCTAGTGTATACTGTATTTTATGGTAATTTTCACTATATGTGACTTTCCTCTTACGCGCTGACCTTAGAACCTAACCCCCGTGTAAGATGTGACTCCACTGTATTCATTTTTGAAAATTTACAATAAGCGTTGCTCCAGGTGGGGCTCAAGGTGGAAGTTTTGCCAAGGGTGCAAAATATCCTTGCACTGGCCCTGGATACTGTGTCAGCTGATCTCCACAGTCTGCAACCTACCTGGGCAGTACAGCAGACATGGCCCTGCCCACTAGCTCCTCTCCACTCCCTAGCCCACCCACCACTTGCCCCCCCCCCCCCACAAGGCTTAGCCATCTTACATTTAAAAATGATTGCTTGCCCCTGTCCCCCACTCCTCAGGCTTTTCTGGCAGCCCTGTTGCCAGGTATCCCGTTTTAGATGGGAAACTCCAGTAGAAAAGGGGACCTGAGGATCTGGTTAGCAGTGCTGATTGGAAACTAAATGTCTGGTTATAGGAGTAACCACATTAGCCTCCGCTCCTCCTACTCCCAACACCCAACCCAGAGGGCTGGGAGAGAACCTGTCCTGCTGCTGTGGGAGGAGGGGCAGCTCAGTGCAGAGAGAGACAAAGAGAATGGGCTAGAACCAGGTACTTACCTGCTCTATGTGGGCAGGGGTGGGGGGGATCCTGTTTACCCCCTCCCCAGCCCTTCTGTGCTTGCAGTTTACCCCGACCCCTCCCTTGCTCCAGAGACCAACCATAGCTCCTGCTCCACTGTGCTTTTACCCCCAGCCCCTTTTACAATCATTCCCCAGGGGGGCCCACAAATATGTTTGGCTCTGGGCCCACAAAAAGTTTATCTGGCCCCCGATAAGAACTACTTACTTGAATCAGAGATTCCTGAAATTCTCTGTAGCAAAGGAGTTGAGAAAACAATAATCTCCTGAGGTTTCTAAATTATGCAATGTATTGGATCACCCCCTTTAATCTGAATCCTTTCAGGTCACGGGGCTGTATTTTTGGTTACTCACTGCAGACTTGCTGAGCCTCTGCTGCTGGAAGAATACCTCATTCAGACAGAACAGCAACATCGTAAATCCTTATCTTCCCTGTGATGAACTGTCTGTTAAAGGAGATAAACCTTTCTTCAATAAGAAACCAGGTTCAAACAGAATTCTTCTAATGAGGCAAAACCCAGACACTTAGAAAAACTAGATTAAGAAACTCAGGATATGCCTACAATACAATAAAACACCCATGGCTGCCCCATGTGAGCTGATGGGGCTCATGGGGTGCAAGCTGTGGGGCTATAAAATTTGCATTGTAGAGTTTGGGGCTCAGGCTCCGGCCTCAGTGCTAGGACTCATGAGTGGGGAGGGTCCCAGAGCTCTGGCTCCATTCTGAGTCTGAATGTTTGTGCTACAATTTTATAGCCATGCAGCTTGAGCTCAGCAAGCCCATGTCAGCCATGGGTGTTGTACTGCAGCATAGACATATCCTCAGTAAACAATGGCTCCTCAAGCAGAATGCACATTTATACAATGATAAATTCCTTCCAACTATACTAAACTCTTAAAAACTCAACTAAATACTAAGGGACATTTGAAAATATGTGGCTTCTTACTGAAAAACTGGTTGGTGAAATTTTTCACATGCATATTTGATTATGGACATTTTGAATATTTGACCTATAGAATTTTCTGAAGTAACCCCTTCTGTCCCTCTGCCCCAATGTATTCTTAATTTCTCTAAATGCTCTTACTGTTTTATTCTTCTCAACCAACTACTCTTAACCCACAAGCAAAGGATTTGTGCATGGGACGTGTGGAACTCAGGACAAATTAGTCAAACATAAAGTAGTGGGGGCAAAAGACATATCTGGCTTCAAGACTAAGCTTGATAAGTTTATGGAGGGGATGGTATGATGGGATAGCCTAATTTTGGCAATTAAGTGATCTTTGATTATATGCAGTAAATATGCCAAATGATCTGTGATGGGATGTTAGATGGGGTGGGATCTGAGTTACTACAGAGAATTCTTTCCTGGGTGCTGGCTGGGAGTCTTGCCCACGTGCTCAGGGTTTAGCTGATGGCCATATTTGGGTTCGGGAAGGAATTTTCTTCCAGGGCAGATTGGCAGAGGCCCTGGAGGTTTTTCGCCTTCCTCTGCAGCGTGGGGCATGGGTCACTTGCTGGAGGATTCTCTGCACCTTGAGGTCTTTAAACCATGATTTGAGGACTTCGGTAGCTCAGACATAGGTCAGGGGTTTGTTACAGGAGTGGGTGGGTGAGATTCTGTGGCCTGCGTTGTTCAGGAGGTCAGACTAGATGATCATAATGGTCCCTTCTGACCTTAAAGTCTATGAGTCTAAAAGTCTATGATACACCTAGAATAACATTCTGAGACTTCCTTTTGATCTTTTCCAATTTCATTCCCATGTATCAAGAACCAAACTGTTATGCTTGTAGATTAATTTTATTTCACCACTGTATTATTCTAGAGTTATAGTAATGTAACTCTATAGAAATGATCCCTTATCTTTCTGTCTACTTATCTAATCTATGTACTTATAAATCATCATCATCCTCTTAGCTGAGTGCCCTACCATCCTATATATGTAGCTAACAACCCTGAGGAGAATGGAACGTCCTTTGTTATTCTCAACACCCTAGGTATCAAGGCCTGTACTTTTAGAACTATAAGTGCACTCACATTGAAAATCTAAAATTTTTGGTGCATGCAAGTCCCTGAAGTGTTCACCTGGGGTCTGAGCCAAAGTCTGCTGAAGTCAATGGAAGTCTTTCTATTGACCTCAGTGGACTTTGGATCAGGCCCTGATTCAGCAAAAGCACTTAAAATTGTATTTAACTTTAAGCTCGTGTTAAAGTCCCCTTGAAATCAATGACACTTATGCATGTGCTTAAAGTTAAGCATGTGTTTAAGTGCTTTGCAGAACATTTGCCTTGGGCGTTCTGCATATACAGCTGAGTTATACAGAAAGGTGTGTGTGTATGTGTGTATCTTTGTTCACACACTTTAAAAAATAATTGGACTTCAATTTCCATCCTCCCCCCTTTCTTCCATCCCACTATATGAAAGAAACAGCCATGGGATTAGGCTGACAGAATTTATGTTCCAAACAGGAATTTCTCTGTCTCTCTCTCTCTCCCTCCCCACCCCCACAGCTCTCCATATTGGGAGATTGATGCTCCCAGTTGGGAAGAATGTGGAAAACAGCCAAAACTGGGAGCCTCTCAGGCAACCTGGGCAGGGCTGGCTTAGGCTTTTTTGCCACCTTAAGCGGCAAAAGGAACAAAAGTAAAAGCCACAATCGGTGGCATTTCAGCAGCAGCTCAACCACGCCGCTTCCCATTGGCCGCCTCAAGCAACTGCTTCGTTCACTGGTGCCTGGAGCCGGCTCTGAATCTGGGAGACTGAACATGCAAAGAGTATATACGTTTGCAAGGTAAAATGCCTTTGCTCAGCACACAGTATATAGTGTAAGGTTCAGCTTCTTATGTGGTCAGGACATAATGGTCAGCAAAGTATGAGTCAGATAGAAGCCCAAAACGAGGATGGGGTCCTGTAGCTAAAGCACTGTCTGGTACTTTGGAAAACTTGGTTCAGTTCCTGACTCTGTTATAGACTCCTGAGGGTTGTTGGGCAGGGCACTTCAGCTCTCCGTGTCTTAGTTCCCCATCTGTAAAACGGTGATGATAATACTTCCTTTCTCTGTCTGATCTATTTAGACTTTGAGCATCCCATGTTATCAAAGCTGCCGTACATAGCTGGAAATGATATTGGGCGCAATCTATGAGATGATTTGGCTAATAAGGTTCCCAGGGAAAACAAATCTGTGTCTGTACTCATCAAGGGAACCACGCTGGCACCCCATTACCCAACAATTGTATTTAAACATGTGCTACGTACTGTGGCACAGTTCTGATCACTGAAAGCTGCAACAGGATGTTAAAAAACATTTGCCTCCTTTCCTCAGCTCTCCTCCCAAACCCTTTGTGCCTCACATTTTTGTTTTACTCCCCCTCCACCCTCATTCCAGGCAGTCTGGTAGTAACACTGAATGTTCCGATGAGAGAAAACACCAGCCAGCCATTTTCATGGCCTGTAATCCTTTCACGCACTGAACATGAGCACCATAGTGGGGTTATCAGTTTCACATAGGTTATGTTACCTTCTTCAATTCTGATATATTTCTGTTTTCAGTAGGATATAGTTATCTGTTTTTTTTATTATACAAAAGATATAACTTCTAAGAACCAACATTAATTTCCTGTGGAGGCTTATGAAAAATATCAAGGGCAAGCCTGACTTTGTGGTGACCGAGCATTTCAACATATCCAGAGAAAGAACTGCTTCTGGGCACACATGGCAGCCAGATAACTTATGTGCACAGCAGTGTATGTATAGTGCTAGTTCATTAAGTTTCCTATCATGAATCCGCTAACCAGATACTTTACCAGTCACATTTAATGTACAATCACATGTCTGAGGTCAAATATTAGTAATATCCAGCTGCAGATCAGGTTGAGTTTCAATAAGGTTTCAAACAATAATGATTAGGTGAAAGCTTAATATTTTGGAATGGTATAAATTTCTTCTTGTATATTACATCAGGCATTCATAAAGGGGAGACAGAATAAGCTGGTCAGTGCAAGATTCTAGGAGTCTGAGCTAATTCCATAATTCCCAGGATTATCCCTAATAATATGATCCTAAAACAGCTGATGAGATGAAACAACAAAGTCATTGTATGACAAGGCTAAAATAAAATAATCTATAGCTACTAATCTGCAAGGTTTAACAGAATTATCATTTGCAAATAACTTGAAAAATGCCAGAAAATGGACTTCAGCTTGAGGTGATTATGAAACCATAAACAAATATGATGTTCCTCTGTGACCTTGGGAAGGAAGGCTTTGGTAGGCTAGCATCAGTTTATTGCAGAGAAATGGATCTGATACAGGAACATAGGGTATTAAAGCAAACTTTGTGGCTTTCAAAAAAGATAATCCTGTCTCTACATTTTTATTGTCATAGTCTAAATATGTACTTGCACACTCAGACCAAGGTCTTACTTATAAATCATTGAGTCTTAGGCCTCATTAGGTCTGGGAACTACTGTGTTGCACAGGACTAGATGTGTAGGTGTCATTAACAATATTGGATGTTGCAGCTCTAATCCCATTGCCCTGAACTGAATATTTAGCTTACGTGGTCAGATCTTCAGTGGGCCCCTATTATGTGCATGTAAAATTTATTGCACATGGGAAAACATTTATTTGTGGAAATATGGGCCCAGATTGCCCCCTTTGTGTGGGAAAACTCACCCAAGTTCTCCTCACTTAGTTCCCAATATGGAATGAACAGGAGGTTCTGCCTCCAGATCCCATGATCAATGTGAAGGCTTTGGCCTTGTCTACATTACCTAGTCTAGATGCAATAAATTGACTGCCAAGCGCTCTCCTGTCTACTCCGGTACTCACCAGGGTGAGAGGCACAGGCGGAGTCGATGAGAGAGCGTCAGCCGTCAACTTACCACAATGAAGCCACCATGGTAAGTAGATCTAAGTACATCAACTTCAGCTACATTATTCACATAGCTGAAGTTGCATAACTTAGATCGACACCCCCCGCCCCCACTGTAGACCAGGCCTTTGTGTCTTCACTCCACTTTTGGGGTCCCCTGACTCTCTTCTCCATCCACACACTGAAGCCATGTCCCTGCCTATGGCTGTCCCTCAAATCCCCTTTTAAATACACCCTGAAGCTGCATTAACTTACTGCTGGAGATTAGAGGATGATACACATCACCTGGCTCCAACACTTCCCATCCTTTCTCTTCTTCATGCATGGATTCTGGGCTTCTTTCTTAGGTTCCTGGGCAGGGAAGGGTGGGCAGAAAACAGAGGCCCTTAATTTCTTTGATTTGAGAGAAAAATGGAAACCAACTACCTAGTGCCATGCAGTCTTACTGCAGTACTGTAGAGATAGTACTGTCCAGTGAATCTCTTATTAAACACTAACTGAGATGAATGGCATTGACTTAGAGGAAAGGGAGGGGGATCGGCACTTCTGTTGGAGAAAGACAATCTGAGTAATTTGTTTTCACCTTTGCTGGCGAATGAGGCAATTCAGGGTTAATGTACCAACAAAACAAAATCAAGACCAGAACTCACTGGATCTTTAAGTCGGGCATCAGACTAGAGGTCAGCAATTAATTCCGAAGTAACAATTATAACTTTTTATTAGTTGTAAATTGCTGATTAATTGCTGTCCTATGGGCTCTTTGCACAAGTTTCATTGGCACAAAGGGGCTACAGAGCAGACTTAAGCCTGCCCTGATGAATATCATTGGCACAGGGAACCTCTTTGCCTGGTGCAGAGCTGCTGGGACTGTGCTTCCCTGGGAAACTTGGAATCCTCACATGAAAGGCATTTTAGAAGTGAAAGTACTAGATTAACAAATCATATAATTATACACATTTCACAATATTTAGGGCTAAATTCTGCCATTAGTTACACCCCAGCAGTTTCAGTGGGGCAGAGCGAAAATCAATGAGGCAGAGCGAAAACAGAATTTGGGCCTTCATTTTCTCTCCCATTAACACACATTTTATCAACTCCTCCTCAGACACAATAGGAGAGATACTTGGCCATGCTAAGGAGTGGCACCAAGGAACTGTAGACAGATACTGCCTGGTACATCTACACCATGATAAAAGAGCCACAGCAAGGCTGCAGCTGGCCTGGGCCTGGCAAGGCTTGGGCTAGAAATTGTGGTGTTGATGTTCAGGCTCAGGTTGGAGCCCAGGTTTAGAAATACCGCCAGGGGTGGGGAAGGGATATATCTCAGAGCCCAGACTCCAGCTTGAGTCTGAACTTCTACACTGCAATTTTCAGCCCTACAGCCTGAGCCCCGCAAGCTCACGTCAGTTGACACAGGCTCTGAAACTTGGTGCAGTGGGGTTTTTATGGCGGTGTAGATGTACCCTGAGGACACTACTGTTGTGTTAGGAGCAGGCCCGCAATGGGTCAGCAGCCAGGCCCAGTGTTAGGGGAAGTGGAGAGTCGGCTGAGAGCTATCTATATGTTTCTCTTCCTCATCTATGCCAAAGAGTGAGACTATTTTAACATGGTGGGGAAATATTGGTGGAGGCCAATATAGGTGGAGGCCTATTAAGGTGGGGAAATATCCAGAATCATGCTAACTCTATTCTAGGTTTTTTTCCCTCCTGAAAATGCAACTCCAGACAACAACTGCCGAGAGAAGAAGTGGTCCTGAGATAGCAGCTCATGGGTGTAGAAAAACTCAGGCTAATCAATGCTGTCTAGGGCTTGAGACCAGAACTTTGAAGAGGTGAGGCTCTCCTCTCTCTTGGCAGGGGATTTACTGAGAGTTTCTCTGGAGAGAAGGGAAAACTCAGCTGATTTGAGCCCTGAGCAGGGGCTATTTTTTTGTTGTTTGGATTTTAACCTTAGAATCTTCAGTGTGCTGTTCAAAACTTTGTGTACCAGATCTCAGCGAGAGTTTGGACTCCCAGCAAAGATGCCTAGGAGGAGAGGTGGTTTTCTTTAGCTTGAACTCTAACATAAAACATTTTTGTTTGGTTGAGACTTTGCCACCAGATCCCTGGGAAGAACAAAATTCTTTTCCTTTAGGGGAGGATATTGTTTGTGATGCTTTACTGCCCTGTTAAAGAAAATGGTGATTGACAACCTGAGAGCAACCTTGTTACAGTTCCACTATCTCAACAATAAAGCAAGCCACAATCAAAAGCTTCAAAGTGAGATTTTGTAAAGACTTATTTTCCCCTCCCCCAATAAATCACTATTTCCCAAACAGCCTCAATGGGTATGTGCAACTTAAATACTTCCTTGAAGAATCAGCTGCTCAGCTAGCTGCAGAGAAATGCAAAAGTTATTTAGTAACTTTGAGTATTTAACTGAGCAATCTGTGGAGAAAAGATGCACCACTACTTGTGTTGATCTTGCTCTCTGAATGCCAGTAGGTCAGTTCAACCACTGGGAATTGTTACTACCTTCAACAACACCGTTTCTCAAACATTTCAGAAGCCTGCTTCCAGCTTTTTCCACTGGCAGCTAAAAAGGGATTAGTTACTTAGACAATTTAAAACGAGTTAGTTGATCAATTAAATCATTAGCTTTATTTTATAAGAATAATCAACCCCACTTGTGATCACTGCAAAGGAATAGTGAGAAATTTGATTAAAACTCGAACTATGGGCTGTTATCAACCAGTCATTTGCTTGGATTAATGATCTGATTACAGGCCAGAATTTACTTTATGGCACAATTCCCATATGTGTTGAACACAGGTAAGGGCTGGCTGATTTAGCTTAAAATATATATAATCGTAAGTATCTCAATTAAACAAGGTCTAATTCAGCTGAATATCATAGCAGAGGGTTATTCTTTATATATATATATAGTTTAACTATTGAAAGATGGTCACTGATATTGTAGGCAAGCTATGCAATAAACTTACATGAATTGATATCTGACAGCTGAAAACGGAGCCGAAATTACAGTACAGTGATGGAGGAAGAGAGCGATACAGAGAAGCAGCATGGTCTAGCAGTTAGAGTATGGGGGCTAGGTGTTAGAAGACTCATGCTCCATCTTGGTTCTGACTCTTGCTTTTGGTATGACCTTTGACCACGTAGTCAGTCACAACCCCATGGAGCACTGGGAGACATTCTGAATTTCTCACAGAACTACCAGTGTGCAGGAGGAGCCTATTATACCCCTTCAAAATCATTCCCATCCCCTCAGCACCCATGGAAGGGTTAGGCAGTATCCAGCCCTTTAAAAAAAACTATTTGCCTCAGTTTCCTCAACTGCAAAATGAGGATAATAATACTAATGAAACCTACTGTACTTCACAGAGTGCTGAAGAGTTAATTAAGTAGGGCCAAATTGGAGGTAAACATACTCTAAAGTCAATGGAATTACACTCATGTGAATCTAGAGTAAGTGAAAGCAGAATTTAGCTGTTTAATGTTTGTGTGCTACTTTGATATCTTCAGATGGAGGGTGATGTACAATTGCTGTCATTAATTTAATATGCATTTATGGAAACTGAAACATTTTTACAAAAGCAAAGCTAATTCCGTGCTGGGAATCTCAGTAACGTTAAAATAATCTTCAATAATAGAACAGCAGTACAAAAAAACTGTATAAAAAGAACATTAAGGTTGCAAAGTCAAACACTCAGTAGTTGGGAAATGCCAGAATCTAGGTTGCTTGTGCACCTTAATTCAGCCCCCTTGTTTGATTGCATTACAGGATAGTTTTTAATGACAAGATCACATACTATTTTTCCCCACAGAGATCCCTGCCTCATTCAGTGCATAGAATATAAGAGGGATGTTACATTATAGCATCAGGGTATCCAAATGAATGAGAAGAGACCACATTGTCTAAAAATTTCACAATCTTTAACATGGCCAGCACCCTCGCAGAGCAGCACCTGCCTCTCCTAGAGCAGAGGACAGGTGACTCCATCCCCCATCCTCCAAAGAACACTGTGTATCAATTCTCATTTCCCAGGCTTTCTGTCATACCACACCCACCTGCAACCCAGCCAGTGGGAGACAGGAAGCCCCTTACACTGTCTGCTCCCAGATACATTTGTCCCTGAATGTGGTGTCCTGCACTCCCACAATAAGGGCAGTAGTTCTAAGTCTATGGCTCTGCAATAGTTGGGAGAGCTTCTGGAAAACGTGAGTTCCAAAGTTCCTCCCTATGCCTTCACCCTCCTCTCTGCCAGCTGTTCAGCCTCATTTGGTGCACAGGAAAGGGTGCTCCATTAATGAGCAGCTATTCAACATTTCATTTGATTTCATTTCATTTTGTCCTCATCATGCAATGTGTGGGCCTATGCCTTATTTACGGCACACTATTCAAACCCTGCTCTGCAGACAGAATTATTAACGTTCTTAAGTGCTTTTTTCTATAGCATTATAGTATCTGAGAACTTCACAAACAATAATAAATTTATCTTCACCCCTGTGAGGTGCGACAGGTATCCCCTCCATTTCACCGATGGGGAGCTGAGGCACAGAGATGTCGATGTCAAAAATAGCCACTACTTTTGTGTGCTCATTTTAAAATGTCCGTGGCCTGATTCTTCAGAGTACTTAGCATTACACAGCACTCTGTGTGTTCAGAGCACAGGTCCCATTGGTGTCAGTGGCAGTTGTGGCAGTTGTGAGAGCTCAGCAGTTCCACATAGCAGACCTCAAGGTGTACCAAATCAGGGCACCCAGAAAAAGGAGGACCACACAATTAGTGACCACAAGTGAAAAGTCTGGTTTAAGTGACTTGCCTGGCATCATATAAGAACTGTGTGGCAGAGGCAGGGATAGAATCCAGCTCTTTAGGGCCTCATTCTGTTGCCTAAACCATGATCTCATTCTTTCCCTTCTCACAGTCTCCTGCTTCAGTTACTACTCACCTTCCAACTTCTGCAACCAGTGAAGCAGGGGGGAAATGGGATTGGGGAAGATTTTCAAAGATACAAATGGCAGCTAGGCACCTAAGGGCTTGATCCTGTCCCACTGAAGTTAACCAAAATTTTGTGATTGACTTCAATGAATCAGACTCTTATCACACCACGCTGGTTCATTCTGTGAGCTCTGTCTATTCTGTCCACTGAAAGCGCTTTTGAGCACTTGACTTTGCAACCTTGTAGGAATGACCCCGGGCCCACAGGCCTGGATACCTTATTATTGAGGCATTTTGTTCTTGTCTGCAAACTGGGCACACCCGGTTTCTTATCTCAGGAACTTGGCCTTCCTCCATCCTCCCCTGTATTTTCACACGGACGGCCCCGTCTGCATCTGGCGGTGTTTTGTAACTTCCCCCCTTTGCTTTTTCCCAGACTGTTGCGTTTGCAGCTGGGGGTGTTTTTGCAGTTTGCTATGCTGTTGAGCTCRTGATGGGAGATTTTTGTAAGAAATCTTGATTTGTGCTGTGCAATTGCGCATGTGTAATCTTAGATAATAAAAGAGGCAGGTGAACTCAGAAAAGCAGCTTTTTCACCTCCTCGTTTATCCTGCAAATTGGTGTTGAGTCTTTCCTTCACAACCTTATTGTTCTTTTAGCATAACTTTTTGTGTGTAATTGCCTAGGTTTTTAAAAAGCAGACTGAAAAAACCAGGGGTGCTGTAGCAATTTTTATAGTGGGGGTCCTGAGGAAAGAAACCATGGAAACCATGTATTTGGTGTTTGTAGTCCTACTTCAAGCCAGGGGGTGTGGCAGCACCCCCGTCTTCCTAGGTCCAGCACCAGTGGAAAAAAGCAGAAATTGAATTGTACATATTGGCTGCTACGTGGGTAATGAGCAGGATTAAACCTTTAGATCCACAGCACAGAACTCTGCCTCTTGAGCTACTAGAGTAAATGATAGCAATAGTAGGTTTTCATCATCTGTGTGGAGCAGGGACTGTCTCAGCTGTTTTCTGACAGAAGAAGAATGGCAGAACCCAGGAATTCTGGATTCTACTCCAGATCCTGAGGGTTGTGTACTCTGGCGGATTTTATGATGAACAGCAAATTTGTAGCCCCATTTCTTCCCAAATGTGGAAGTGTTAGGATTTGAGGTTAGCCATAGTGGAGAGTAGTCCTGTATTCTTTTTCTACTGGAACCTAGGTTATTCCTCAGTAGGGGCTTGATAGGTTACAGAGCTGCTGCGTTCCCATTGGACAGTTTGGACCACCTCCTAAAGTGAAAGATGCAGCTAAAAAGACCTGTTTTTGCTACTCTTCATTCAGTACTAAAGCATTTCTCATTGTGATATAGGATGTTATGTACAAAGACACGCTGTTTCTCTCAAAAATGATTATGGCAATAACATTACTGCACTGATAATAAACCCTTTAGCAAGGATTAATAAAGTGACCCTGGCTGTTTTGGTAAAATCTGAGACCACAAGATCTAAAATTGACCAATAGTAAAGGAAGATAAAATAATAGAAAAACTGGAAACACAGTTTTTATTCTCAGTTCCGTTTCCACTAAATTATTGTTAGGTTTGTTTGTGCCATATTTTTGACTCTAAGAATTTGATTGTTTTTTCATTTGTTTTGTTGGGCGTTTTTTCAAAATCTCAGCGTGATTCTTTTTTGGCTCACATTAAAGAGCATCAATATTATATACTGTAGATAACTTATTTTTCCTCTCTTTCTGGCTGTCTAATGCTAGCGGTCTTGTCAGTCAGTAAACAACACGGCCACCACAGAATAGTGACTGTGTTCTGGTTTTGCTTTCATATTGTATTTACTTGAATGTAAGGGCCATGTTTCTCTAACCACCACATCTAGCTATAGCCCTAAAAGAGGAAAGCCCAATATTTTTCTGCTCACAAATCTCTTTGAAAGATTGGATTTTGGGTTTGTATTTTTAAAACATTACCACCCAGGAAAATAAATAGATCATTAGGATATTTTTACAGGGAGAAAAAAAGTAAAGGGGTGGGGGGGAACCTGATTTCTATCAACCTGACAACTGCAGTCACTTAGAAGTGGCACTTTGGCAGTCAGCTTCAGTGTGGTGAGTTGTTTGAGCCGTTATAAAATTCATTATGTTAGTGTAGCGCTACCACCCACTTATATTTATTGTGCAGCTTTATTTTTGCTTGAGTAATATTTTTCGTGTGTTTATTTTAAGAGGTCTACATTTTGTGGTGACAGTCTCCCATTTTGCAAATTAACTGCTAGCAGATGTTGCTGTGTGGCATGAAGCACACACAGCAACATAAAGCACTATGGTCTGCATACCATTTTTGAAAAGTGTTTTTTTAGGCAAAATTCTTAAGCTTTTATAAAATACTTAAAGTAGGATCTTAACTGAAAATAGATCAGTGCTGTTTTAAAAACTTTTAGAACCTTTTAATATTTGCATTACTGAAGCGTAATTGATATATACCTTCATTTGTGAAATACCATTTCATTCAAAAAGTGTCTTTCAGGAAAACTTTGGTTGCTATTAAAGTAATTCTAGGCAGTGCAAGTAGTGATGCCTGTAGATAAGAATGACTGACATTTCCCATTATAAGTCCTTGTTTTGGTTGCTTATATCTTTACCAAACTTTAATGACTGGGACTGAAATTTTTCTGTGCTGGGTATCTGCTTCAGACTGAATTTTTTGAAACATTTCAGCCAAAATTGTGTAGTCATTTCAAGAATGAGATTAGGGGAAATATATGTTGTTTTGATCATGTTAAAAATTCCTACAGATGTTTAGTTAAGAAGTTCTAGTGCCTCCGTGGTTTGGAGCAAGGACTCACATTTCGGCAGAGAGGTTGTCCTGTTGTCAGGGATGTGCCTTTTGCCATCCCCAGGAAAATCCACCTAAATATGGCCAAGTTCTGAGTTTCTGAAAATCTCAGTTTGCACATGCTCAGTAGAAATGTGTTAGAATTTGGCAGCTAACTAATCTACCTGCATCACCTATAAATCAATTGTTGTGTTGCTGTTACAGCTAGTTCAAGACTGGCCTTGTGCATGTGTCACGCTGCAGTTTCCCTCCAGGAAAGCCTGAAGGTGCCACAGTTAAGAACACAAGAACATACGTTTTAGCCACAAGATTAAAAGCATATATTAGATTAATTGATCACTAGATGTCACTATTGCTTTATAGAAATATGATTGCAAACAGCCTTCTCAGGTAGCGAAGCAGGAGATCCTTGAGGGAGAAATTTACCAGCACACTAACACTAGATAGAGGTTTAGGACAGGAAATGAATACTATATTATATGAAATATTAAAACTAAGGTTAGAGAGAATGTAGATACTTGAATTGGAACTTTGTAAGGTACATTAGGGCTGATATTGCTGTTCTTACAAAAAGTGCCATGGTGTCTATCTATTTACCACAAAGGGTGAGGACTTCTGTTTTAAGTCTTATTTGTAAGCCAACTGGTACTGTATTGTGGGACGTGTTGGCAGTGCGCTGGCACATTGGTTAGGTATTGATTAATGGCTTGATCCAAAGTTCATTGAAATGAATGTAAAGACTCCCATTGACTTCAGGGAGCTCTGGCTCAGGAGAGCTGTCCATATATACTGAGTCACCAACAAGAGGGTCTGAAACACCTCCTGTACTTCTGCAGTGCCCTGTCTAATTGTTGAGCCACCCCAGCTAAACTTGGCTTAGCTTGTGATATCTTGTGGAATCACAGCACTGAGTTGGAGAGCTGCAGTGATTAGCTGCAATATTTCAAATACATTTAAAAGGGATTTTCAGAGTAGTCTTTAGAAATACCTGTCATTTTATTACTGGCATGCAGCAAGTGGGACTCAATGAACTTCCCTTCCCATGAGGCCTGGTTTGATGCTGCAGTACTGGACTGAAAGAATATACCTTGCATTTGACATCAGAGAATTTCAGTGGTATGGAAAGATAGGTTGTGCAGTTATATAACGTTTTAAACTTTGTTTAACTTAGCTGTTGACTTAGCCACTGCTAAACAACAACATCCTCCAGAAAAGTTTACACATTTTTAGGATGGTCCAACAATGGCTAAAGACAACTGTTAAATTAAATACAATTAAAATATTATACGACTTAGGGCCAGATTTTCAAAGATATTTAGGTGCCTAAAGAGGCAGATAGGCACCCAACCTGCACAGACACTTTTGTAAATTCCACTTGATGCCCAACACCCATTGAAGTACTTGGGAGTGAGGTGCCTAAACCTGCTTAGGTACTTCTGAAAATCAGACTAGGCACCGATCTGTGGCTTCAGGTGCCTAAATACCTTTGAAAACGTGGCCCATAGTGCCTGAGCTAACCCCACTAATACCAGTAAGATTGTTTCTTTAAGGGCTATTTTTTTCATGAACTTCACTAAGCTTTGGTCCAGGTCCTTACAGCACAAAGACTTTGAAACTCTGAATTCCAGTTCTTTTAAATGAGACAATTCATTCTTCATTTTTTGATTTCATTTCTTTGTGAGAGGAAATTTCACACAGAAAAGGAAATGCATGGACTTTTGTAAGATATTATTTTCCTTTGAAAATAACTATAAAAAGATACTTGATATTAAATAATATTGTTAAAGCAAAATTATATCAATTAATATTAAAAGTTATCAAGAAACAGAAGCTGTCTCACACTGTTCTAAGGCATGAATAGGACAAAATGTCTCTTTCATTTCACCTAGTCAAGGTCTGACCATTTATACAATCAGTAATTGGCCGATAGTTGACCTTTTGTTGACTTATTTAATCATCTACTCTATTTCTAGAACAGGTTATAGGTATGCAGACCTGAATCACTCACTGAAAAGGTCCTGTCATTAGGAACTAAGACTTATACTGATAATCTGCCTGTCACATAATATGCATACAGATGACAATCACTTACTGCTTTTATGATATAAGGCTGAAATTGCCTATAAATGAGGAAGAAAGCCATTATTTAATCAATAGAATTGCGTCAATTGAGTAAAATTTGTCTCCAGTGTAAACAAACTGAATGTCTACGCATCGTGTGAAAAGAAGACTAAATTATTTGCAGATCTTGCAGATAGGAAAAACATAGGAAGTGGACTAGCAGCCTGACACATTCAGGATTTTGGAATAGACGTTAAAGGTAATTGCTCAGATAACACTGGATTACTTGTTTTTGCACAGTGTATATGCACCTTTATTTCTATAAAAAGTGCAAAAATATTTGCGATTTTAAATTGTTTGCTGCATAGGTATTTTGGAAATGACTTTGGACGACGCATATTTATTAATAACAAATGCATCAGTTGAACAAGTCAATGGCAAAACTCCTATGGACTTTGGTGGGTTGAGGATTGAGCCTTATTATATCATGATCTGACAAATGTGATGAAGACCCAAGGTATTCGTAGCAGCAGTGGAGGTCTGTCTAAGAAACATTGAGGGCAGAGTTATCATACCCTCTGCACCCTAACAGCTTCCTCCTTGCAACCTAATACTTATATTGGTGCCTGACCACAGCAAATCACTTTTGCAGGAGAAAAATCCAGGTATCCAATTCCTAAAACTATTATGACCCTTGCAATGGTTAATGATTAGTCCTGTCTAAAAATATCTGTTTTGGAAATTGTGCAAACCACTTGAGATGCTGGTATATTAACATTCAGTTATTTTATATGCCCTCAAGTTGTCTGAAGATTCAGTTGAAGGAAAACTTGAGAATGTTTTAGATGTATGTTTCTAATCTGTAAATATTTAAACAGTTGACGTGCTAAATTAAATGTCGATTGCATTTCACTAACTGAATATAAGTGACCACCTGGAATGATATCACTCATATACATGACTTGATGCCCTAGAAGAGCAAGACCTCGTGTAAGTGTGTCTTCCTTACCCATCCAGAAATTGAGATAGTTCCATAAAGAAGTATATAAAGAGCAGCTCATCTGAGAGTCAACTATATCAGCAAGATTTTCTGAAAGCCTCTGTCATGACCCTCAGTCACGAAGATGATTGTTTAAGTCTGGAGGAAGAGACACTGGAGGAAAGGCAAATAAGGAGTCAAGAGCTGCCACTTGGTTTTAGTATGTAGATCCGAATCAGAAGGTTTCTGTGACAGCTCTTGTAACCAATGAATGCCTGGTCTGAGGTTAAAAGATTTAATAAACTCAGTATGTTGTAGGATTGGGCCCTACATCAGACATAGAGCAGCAAGTGATGACAGCCAGAGGGTAGCAGAAGGGCAAGCACCAAAAGATAAGCTATTATTTAAATATATTCAGTTATTTCCTCCCCCTTCCCATTTTTTTGAGTTGTTGAGATTATTTTAGATATTGTAGGGATTTTGTTAATAATCTGAGGGAATAAAGTCCACTAAGGGGACAGGAATGATGGAGTCAAATGTTTTATTTGCCATACTGATGTTATATACATTTCTGCCGTTTCTCACTCTTGATACAACCAGCTTGCCTAGTTATTATTAATTATTATTATTATTATTTAATTTTATTAATTTATATGTCAGTTGTGCCCACAGGCTCCAATCAGGGTCTAGGCCCCATTGTGCCAGGTTCTGTACAAAAAGGGGTACAAGCCTTTTCAAGAGGTTGGACTGCAGTTGTAGCAAATAGTTGAAAGTCAGTTAATCGTTCCTATGGGATGGTGGTTGCGATACTCACCCTACCCAGATTTCCCAGTGAGATGAACACAGCAGGGGACAGGGAGACAGGACACCTGGGATCTGTACCTGACTTTGCCACTGACTATGGGACGCTGAGCAAGTGGCAGTTTGTTCTCTCCCACATACGAAAGCTCATGAGGGGGAAGGAATACTCCCTGAGGCTGATCTTGCAAAGGTTCCACCAAATAGTTCCATTGTGGGATAGGAGTTGCCTCTTCTCTCTGCTGGAATGGGCGGCAGGTTCGGTCCCTAGAAGCCTCACATTCCTTGAGATCTGTGTGGATGTCTGGGGACCCACTGGTGGCCAAGGCAAGCTACACTGGTTCTAGAGCTCCCTCCCCTGATGCTGTCACGGACTCCCACACTCACTGCCTGTAACACGGAAGGGCTCCTCCTCACAATTATAGTGACTTTTAAATAGATTATCTTGGGGCTTGGTTGGAGATGATGCTCACTCATCTCTCTGTCTCACCCCTAGTCTGCTTTCACATGCAGATCTCCAATTCCCTGGAAGGCCTTCTACAATGCTTAGGGTAGGTTGAGAGGGGGGGGGGGGGGGCAGGGAGGAAGAGTGCCTTAGAGGTGGCACCTCCTTTTTCTATATTGGAGATCTGTGCATGGGGGGGTCCTCTCTGCTTGTGGATTTTGTGGGGAGGATATTCAGTTTGCCCATCTGTAAAGTGAGTATGATAACACATGGGTGTTATGAGACTTAATTTATTAGTGTCTGTAAAGTTATTACAGCTAGATCCAGCTTCATTAGAGAGCTGCTTTATGGGACAGCGTTTGCACTTGGGCTTTGTTTACACTCCAGTTTAATGGCTACATTTATTTCTTTTAATGAAATGGGTTGCTCTGAGTGTTTATGTATATTTTTCCAGTCATACTTGGAAAAAGGAATTGCAATAGGCTGTTTTGTTGAGTTTGAATTAAATATATTAATAACTGGTAAAAAAGTGACAATATATTTGCGTTAACCTAAGAATCTGATTCCAATTACTTCTGAAGTCGAGTGCCGGTATCTTGTTTCTATTCTTTTATGATTTCAGGTAATTTGTTACCTTTTAACTGAGTTAAAAAAATAGCCTGCATTGTTAAATTCTGCAAAGCAAAGCACTTTTAAGAAGCAAGCCAGAGAAACCTGCACCTTGAGAGAGTATCATGTTGTATTGAGACTTCAGAGAGATTAGTTTTTAAGGAACTTCTTTATTTTTATTTGGAATATGATCCAGTTGTAAGGATTTAATTTTCTGCCCCAGATCACTAATTTTGTATGTTTTCTTATTAAAGGATGAAAAGTTAAGGACCGAACCTGCAAAGCCTTTATCACACAGTTTCGTCTTACTCACATAAGTAGTGCCATTGAAGGCAAGGCAAGATGTAGGTTTATCTGCTAAAAAAGTCTGGTTTTATAACACTATTTAGCTCTTATAGAGTGCTTGTCATCATTAGATCTCAAAATGCTTTACAAAGAGAGGTAAGCATCATTATCCCCATTTTACAGCTGGGAAAAATGCAGCACAAGAAGGTAAAATGTCTTGCCCAACATCACCCAATAGCAGTGCTGGGAACAGAAGTCAATGGCAAAAGTGACTTCAGTGGTGCAGGACTGGACTCATTGTCTGGGGTTTGTAACAGGAAGGCTAGTCATATATAGGGTCAAACAGCTTTAGCAGATGAAACTGTAAGATGTTTATGTTTCACTGCAACCCATCCAGCCCTCTGTGTCCAGGGAATAAAATGATCTTTCAGTTTTTGTAGAAAAGTCTCGCCACCCCAGTTTTCCACCCCAAATCTGGAGAGTTTATTATTTCTGTACTAGTCCCTAGACAGCTCCTGAGATTTGGAAACAGATAAATATATCTCTTGCAAAAATGCTGTGGAATATTTTGTGGGATTTTTAGAAATGATATTTTTCTTTTTCTATTTTTATTTATGCAGCAATTAAAACGCTTAACTTTCTAGGAAATTATTTTTTATATGTTCAAAGTCATAAATGAATGATAGAGCATTGGCTTGCAACTTATACAGGTGAAAAGTAACCACAGGAAATTGTCCCACGTGTACATGATATATGAAACAACACTGCAAGACTGAAGTCTGATAACATTGTGCAGTGGAAGGGCTCCACAGGCATTTTGAACAATATATAATTGCAGATTCACTATCAAGTGCCATAAAGGTGAAACATGAAGACTTGGCTTTATAATGTAAGAGCTCTCCTCTAAAAGGCTAATCCCTTGAAGGAAAATAAAATCTAAAAGGAAACATAACCTCTCAACTGGAACATTTACAGCGAGTCTGTATCAGACAAGGTAGCTATCAGACTGAATGATGTACTGTATAATGGGAATAAGACACTTTAAAAATGTTGCTTTTTAGATGAAGTGACACTGCCGCCTACACCTTTTGTGTGAATAAAAGGAACTAGAGAGAAAAAGCCTGATTCTAGTCCCATTGAAGTCAATGGGAAAACTCTCATTGACTTCCATAGGAGCAGGAACAGGCCCAAGGTCAGTAATGCAGCTTTGAAGAGCTCGCTTGGTGCTCTCCTCAATAGGAGATCACAGGAGCATGCATCTGGGGATCACAGAAGTACATTCTCCTGCAGTTTAGACGTTGTACTTTTTAAATATTCACTGAGACATACTGTTCTGCAGTTTCCATGCAGAACTGCTGAAGACAGTGGGAGTTGTGTGTACAGATAAAGTAGGTATGAGAGATCAGATATGGGTGCAGTTCCCTGGGGCTTGAGATTTTATAATACCATATAGTCAGCCTGGAGCCTAGTCAAATCCAAACAAACAGAAAAAAGGCTTCCCATTGCCAGAGTTTTAAATCAGATATTCAAAAGTGACACCCTACAGCCCAGGTTTGGAAAGGAAATTGATTGAAGGATGGCTTTGTGCTAATGATGCAGCCATAGTTCATGTGCTGCAAAAAACATGCTTCCTCGTAGCCATATGGAGAGTCAAGCTTCCCTTGCACAGTGCCAAACTCACCACAGAACGTGTGCTAGACCATGCTCACTCCCTGATGCAGTGGTTCTCAAACTGGTGGCAATCAGGCATTATTCAGGGTTTGTTGAAAGTATAACCTCAGGAAAAGATTCCGTTATAACTACACTGAGTAAAGTACAGAGGTGGTTTACCAAGTACTTCTGAGAGTTGGAAATGTGGATACAATAAGTCTTAAAATCTGAGAACTGCTGGTCTGGTGAGTAGCACATCAGAGTAGGAGCCACGACTTGTGTGTACTGTTGCCAGCTGTACCACTGATTCACTGTGTGACCTTAGACAAGGCACTTACGTCAAAACTGATCACAAATTTAGTGTGCCTTCATTTTTTGGTACTCAAAATCAGACACCTAGAGCCTAAGCTTCAGAGACCTTGATCATCCACAGTTCAAGCAACTCTGAATATCAGGCCCTCATCATCTCAAATTGGACACCCAAAACTAGAAGACATCCTTGAAAACTGTCAGCTTAATCTTTTTGTGCTTCTGTTTTCCTGCTATATCCTATACAGTATTGTGAGGCTTAATTGATTGATGTCTGTAAAGCATTTTGAGGTCTTTCAAGAGGTTGTACAGGTGCATATTATTTATTATTATTAATTGTTATTATTGTCTTTTTGGGCAGTACGTTGTTCGGAGCAGCTGAGCCCATCCTTGCTTCACTAATGGACTGGTCCCCTGACAATCCCTGTAGCGAAAGTATGGTACCATGGTTTGAACTTTGCTCAGTGACCAAGTGTTAACCCTTGCTCCAACACAAGGCTTGTAGCACTTGAAGTGTGACACATCTTCCATAAATTACTTTAAAATGCATAGGCCTGGTTCATTGCTGTGTTCAGTTTGTGCCAGTGTAACTCCATTTATGTCAACACAGTTACATTGGCACAAAACTGGAGTAACACAATGATGAGTTAGGTCCCAAGTGTAAAAAAGCCTGAAATTCATACGGCTGCATTAAATATTTGCACATTTTGCTGTGTTTCGACTGCAGTTAAGGAAAAATCTGGAAGTTAACCAGTAGTATGAGCAGTTAAGCAGACATGGGATGAAAAAGAACATGACTGAGACTGAGGTTATGGTGGGTCAGTAGAAGTACCACAGGGAAACTGGATATGGAGATTAATGGAATATGACTAGCCCAGACTGGCCAGTTCAAGTAGGTGGGTGGCTGGGTCATGGATAATGACGAGCCTGAATAGGAGATACAGTCGAGATTGGGGAGTGCTGGAAGAGTGTGGAATAAAATTGACCGTGTTGTGTATGACAAGCATATGCCATTGAGACTGAAAGCCCGACTGTGTAGTACAGTGATATAACTCCAATGCTGTATCATGGACAAGCATGGGCACTGAAGGGAACGCAGAATCAATGCTTACTGGTATGTGAGATGAGATGTCTTTGCACAATAAAAGGAAGAGATAGATTGTGAAATGAAAGCATTAGGATGGAAGTCAAAGTCTGTGATGTGGCTGACAAAATCCAGGAAGCATGACTTGGCTGGTTTGGACACATGCAGAGAATGTACCAAGAGGATGATATAATATGGCAGGAAAGGGTGGTAGAAAAGAGACCCAGAGAAAGTAATAAATGGATTTCATCAAAGAAGACTGTAAGCAGGCGGACCATAGTGCTGCCTCAGACAGATGCAGATGGTGGATGCTTGCATGACCACCTGACCCCAGATCATGGGATAAGGGGAAGAAGAAGAAGAGTCTAGAAGCAAGTTAGAAGCCACCCAACAACTGAATTAATTAAAAATAGGAAAAGATTAATTTAAATGAGATTTGAACCGGCATATATAGGAAAGAAATAATTCAGTTTCTTTCTCTGGGTCCAAGAAACACCACTTCCTCCGAAACTTCCCAACAGTATATCAAAATAGAAACGTTAAGGTCCCTCACTTTTATTCGTATTTTCTCTGTGATTAGTCCCAAGGATTTCAGTGTGAGTAAGGGTGACACAATTGGACCTATATCAATGCAAAAAAAAGTTTCCATTGGCTGATGATATTCAGAGACCATGATGTTGCTTCTTTTCAAATGAACACTGTCATTATCTACATCGTTCCACAGAAATTTCAGGAATCCTTGTCTTATGTTCTTGGTTCTTTTCTCTTCCTCAATCATAATTCAGAATGGATTATGATTGATTTATTTTTTGTATTATCACAGTGCCTAGGAGCCCCCATCACACACTAGGACCCTATTATGTTAGGTGCTGTACAAACACAGAACAAGAAAATGGCCCCTGAACATCCTGTTTGTGTTTGCACTGGTTATGCTAGAAAGAGCGGTCAAATCAAAGGTTATTCTTAACTTTCATTCTGACCCAAATTCTTCCTTGGTAGAACTCCATTTCCTGGATACCAAAGGTGAATTTAGATCTTTGAGAGTGTATTTTCTTGACTCTTTTAATATATATACATTTTGAAGCAATGTGACTTGCCAAGAGATGCCCTCTGGGCTGTCCATAAACACTGTTGTGATTACAGTCAAATAAATGAGAGCCCCAACCAGTGAACGTGATACATTTTAGCTGGTAATTTGATAATTTATTTTTCATGAAAATGACCCTGTATCACAAATATTTCTCCAAGAGCGAATTCTGGTTCATCAAAGCCTGATTTGGTGCTTAGATAGGTTCAAATTTCATAGGAGAATGAAACATTGATCAATGGGATGTAGCAGGAAGGTTTTGCAGAGGGTTAGCTGTAGTTGAGCAAACATAATAAATGACTCGCAGTATTTATTCCTGTCATCTATCACTGTAAACCACATCACTGTCAGTCTTTCTACTATTTCTAGCTTGCATTTAAGTTTCCAGTAGCTTGGGAACCTTTTTCACTGATAACCTGTTTGTCAACAAACAACAAAAAATGAAGATATTTAAAACAAAAGAGAGCCAGCTTGTTGTTCCTTCCCCAGGTGTGTGCTGCAGTCTCCAGAGAGAGGAATGGGAAATGAAACAATAAGACCCTTCTTCTAGGGAGCTGCACTGAGTTGCTGACAAGTTCTTCATGGGCTGTGGGCAGTATACCACTATGCACTTGTGTCGCACTGCAGGGCTTCTTGTTGATGCTTATCCTTTTAGCTTGACCTCTGAACTCTGCTGCTTGCCACACTTACTGAAATAGCAGTTCAGAAATGAAAGCAGGAGGAAGACCAATGGAATTTTCATGCACTGTACTTGCTGTAGCTAAAATTATTTGCCTTCCATAATAATAATTAATAATCTTTTATGGGTTTCTTATTTTGATTCAAACCCAACTTCCAGCTATATATCAAGCTACAGAATGACATTCAATTTTCCTACCATCAGTTGCGTGAGTGTTCAGCCCAACATCAGTTTCTGTTTATCAAGTTAGGTCTAGAACCAACCCCTACAAATAGTGCAAATATACAGATCCAGATCCTAACTGTGCAGTTTGGGCCCATTGCAATTTCTGTCTCTCATAGGGCTCCATTAAATTCATGGGCCATTTTGGTCAATTTCATGGCCATAGGATTTTGAAAATAGTAAATTTCATGATTTCAGCTATTTAAATCTGAAATTTCACGGTGCTTTAATTGTAGGGGTCCTGACCCAAAAAGGACTTGGGGGGGGGTCACAAGGTTATTGTAGAGGGGGTTGCTGTACTGCTACCCTTACTTCTGTGCTGCTGCTGGTGGCGGCACTTCCTTCAGAGCTGGGCAGCTGGAGAGTGGCAGCTGCTGGCCGGGAGCCCAGCTCCAAAAGCAGCGCCACCACCAGCAGCAGCACAGAAGTAAAGATGGTGTAGTATGGTATTGCCATCGTTATGTCTGTGCTGTGCTGTGCTGCTGCCTTCAGAGCCGGGCCTTCAGTAAGCAACTACCACTCTCCGGCCACCCAGCTCTGAAGGCAGCAGCGCAGAATAAGGGTGGCATGGTATGATATTGCCATTCTTACTTCTGCGCTGCTGCTGAAGGGGTGCTGCCTTTAGAGCTGAGTGACCAGCCAACAGCTGATGCTCTCCAGCTGCCCAGCTCTGAAGGCAGCAACGCAGAAG
Organism: Chelonoidis abingdonii; assembly: GCF_003597395.2. Classification (NCBI taxonomy): domain Eukaryota; kingdom Metazoa; phylum Chordata; order Testudines; family Testudinidae; genus Chelonoidis; species Chelonoidis abingdonii. Next base: position 177,274,692 of record NC_133771.1, read on the forward strand.
TGAAGGTGGCAATACCATGACACTCCTAAAATAACCTTGTGACCCCCCTGTAACTCCTTTTTGAGTCAGGACCCCCAATCTGAGAAACACGGGTCTCCCCCTTGAAATCTGTATAGTATAGGGTAAAAGACCAGATTTCATGGGCAGGGGGAAGACAAGATTTCAAGGTCCATGATGTGTTTTTCATGGCTATTAATTTGGTAGTGCCCTACTCATACATTTTAGTGATTTTTACACAATGATGTTGCACTGAAGAAAGATGAACATTCCGAGCAAGCTTCAGATAATGCAAATAGCTGTGATTTTGAGTTTGAACATGTGCCTTTTTGTGGGTAGCCTCAGACTCTCCTGGATGGTAATTTTCAGAAATACTATTACTGTTGTTTATTATACCCATGTTAATCTTGAGAGCTACAGTGGTGATAATTACATGAGTCTGAAACCACCCCACGACTTTGTATCACATGTACAATGATGAGAATGAATTGTTGAGGGAAAGTTTCACATTAAAAGCCTCCAGATAGATTTATTTATTTTATTTTTGGATCACAGCAGCACCTAGAAGCCCCAGTTTTGGACCAGAAACCCCTTATGCTGGGGGATGTATAAACACAGAACAAAAGCAAAATAATCTTTCTGGTCTTGGGTGGAAAAACAATGCCACTGCCCTCTTCCACTTTTGTGTTTGATGCTCTGTAGTGATTGGACAATGTTTTTTCCTTGTTTCACTCCTGCCTGCCCCGGGTGGGATGACTAGATGTCCCAATATTATAGGGACAGTCCCGATTTTTGGGTCTTTTTCTTATATTGGCTTCTATTCCCCCACCCTCTGTCCCGATTTTTCACATTTGCTGTCTGGTCACCCTAGCCCGAAGTGATCTTCCAGCCAGCATCAAATCAAAGAATAGAGCCAGAGAATAAAGAAGAAAGGCAGTTGAATCACAGAACAAGCCTTTAAGGTTCAAAGGATCGTATCTTTCCAATGCAGGGCAAGATCCTCAGCCAATGTAAATTGGCGTAGATATGGTGACATCTACAGATGTCTGTGGAAGATCTATAGAGGGTCTGGCCTGTTATTACAATCAGACAGGCCAACTCAAGGAGTTTCTACTAGGACAGGGGCTTTAAACTATGGAATGCCTCTTTCCTGTCTCGTAGCTTGAATTTCTGGGATACTGTAAGTAAGTAGCTGTGTGTCTGTGTCACAGCTCTCTTTTCTAGCTGAGCTAGTGATGGAGGCACACCCTTCATTTTAAGAGCTAGCAGTCCAACACCTTTATTGAAAACTGAATTGACCTCACTTTAAAAGAAATCAGTTAAAATACCTAGGAAGAATTAATAAATAATAGCTAGAAAAGGTTTCCTAAAATCTCACAATAATATTCCTGTCATTTATTTTCAAAAGCACCAAAGAGATTTAGGAGCATGAGTTCAATTTAAAGTCAATATGATTTTTGCTCCTAAATACTATAGGCAGATTTGAAAATTTCCCTCATGTGCATGCTACAAAAGGCTTAGTTTGGAAATGTACTATGCAGAATTTAGACTAGGAAACAGATAACTTGGCCTATGCAGTTAAATTCAATTGTTAATTTCAGTGTTGCCAATGCTTGTGATTTTATCAAACGTCTCACAATTTGGGGGTTTGCTTGGAACTGCTCGAATCATGATGTTACCTGAAAATCTCTGCATTTTTTTTTTTTAGGAAAGTTTGTAGGCCTGATGGCTTAAGAGGAAAGCTTGAAAACATGAACTCCAAAGTGTTTAACTCCAGAAGGCAAATACTCGTCGCTCCCTCGTGTTATTATCTTTTAAATCTCATGATTTTTAAGCCAATATCATGAATCAGGTGTGTCTGTGGGGGATCTGCTTTGTGATTTTTGCATGATTGAAGTTGGCGATATTGTAAATTGACAGTGAGGGACCCTTTTATATTGTTGCCATCCTTATGTCTGTGCTGTGCTGCTGCCTTCAGAGCCGGGCCTTCAGTAAGCAACCACCACTGTCCGGCCACCCAGCTCTGAAGGCAGCAGCGCAGAATAAGGGTGGCATGGTATGATATTGCCATTCTTACTTCTGCGCTGCTGCTGGAGGGGTGCTGCCTTTAGAGCTGAGTGACCAGCCAACAGCTGCCGCTCTCCAGCTGCCCAGACCCTTTTATACTGTTTTGGCAATGTGCAGGGTGTTAGTATAAGTGACATTCAGGTCCAAAATTTCATTGTGGTGATTAAACATTCAGGTTACAGTGCTGAAATGAGGCCCATTGTTGTCCTGGCAACTTAAGTTAATGCTATAATCAAGTTACCTTAATTTGGTTCTTGGTTCCATTAGAGTAGAAGTGCTGTACTCCACCAAACATTTCATCCCTTTCTGAGTTCTTCAGTGAAGTAGGAAGGTCTGTGCTTAAAACAAATAGATAATGGGCTGGATCATTCAAATGATTATGCACACACAAAACTTTAGTCATAATGAAGTCAGTGGGACTACTTCCATACATAAGTATCTGCAGGATTTATAACTTCCAACCTCAGACTGCTACAAACCTCTTTTCTAGTGGACAGATTCATAACAGGTTCCTCCCCCTCCCTACTCCACCCCCCCAGTGATCTGCAGACTGTGAAGGAGCTGAAGGTAATGGGATTAGACAGTAAATACATCAAGAAGATTAAGCTGATAAATGGTCAGTTCTGGCCCCATGTTTGAAATTCAAGTAAACCGTCTGCACAAAAATGTGTAACACCATATATAACAGACATTTATCTCTTTTCAGACCTTTCAGGGCTGTGCATGAGATGAAAGCAAGCAAATGGGTAATCAATTTTGTTAGTGATTCCATATTTTTTACTCTGATAGGAATAATTTATAAGGAGGTAGTGTCTGGCTTTCTAGCATGCCATGCATGTATGCTATAAATAGAGTCATTGCGGTGTGTATTTCCCTATGCTAGATGGGGACAGCTTATAAGTGGGTACCCTAGGTAAGGGAACACAAGCAGCTTTCCCCCCCTCTTCCCACCTGACATTTCATGTAAGGGCCTGCCCAACCACATTCTTGTGCTCAGGGCTGGCTCCTTCTGGTGGCACTCAGAGGTATATTTTGCTTAAAACAGTCCATGGGGAATATACTGCACATCCTGAAGCCATATAGTAGTGGGCACACTTCCCCTGTTCTATTCTGTTCTATCAGGAATCTTCATGAGGAATCATGTCTCCTTGAGGCGGAATGCCTGCTGGTGTCCCAATGGGCCGGGGTGAATCCACATCACTCCCAATGTAAGGGTGTACTTCAATGGCACAGCTGAGTCCCCAGAGAGTTATTTACATATAGCATTAAACAGGAATTGCTAAAATATAGAAATCAGTTGATACAAGATCCAGAAATCTTTACTTCCTAATTTTGAAGACAAATTTTAGCAATTTTGATGGCACATTATTCAACAAAGTTATTAAATCAAAATGTGACTTGCCTTGACAATGGACCCATCCATAAGATATTACCTTTAGGAATTCTACCATCTTACTTTTCAGTTTGTTCATATCCCCTCTGGTAATTTAAAAAATAACATGTTAGGAAGCTGAGTACCAGCAAACAAACCTATGTGCTGACCTGCGCATGTGCTAATAATAAGTCGTAACTCTGCTTCTTAAAAAATTTCTGGTTGCAGCAAACAGTGGTTGAAAAAAAAATACATGATTGAATTCCTACAGGTAAGACCATCCAGATGGGACCGTTGGGGGATCGGTTAATGGAGTGGCTCATTGGTTTTGACAGTGCTTCTTTAAGAGGAGCCCATGTTGTTCAATCAAGCACTAGTCCTAGAAATATTTTCTAAAGGTGAAGTTTGCCACTGGAGAAAGGGCCAGCAAATGGCTAAGGTGTTAGGCTGAAGTGGGGCTTGATCAGTCATAGGTCTTCTGCTGGTGAATTTCACCCTAACTGGATAGACAAATTTTTTTGACAAGTTTTCAAATAGCCTCCAAAGCTACAGATGCATGTTTTGTGCATGCATCCCTGTGCACTCATAAAACCTGCAGTTTTTCAAATGAGTATTTGAATGTACAAATTAAGTGAATAGACATGCAGTTATTTGATTTATACATGTTAATGGCTGTACATACATTATGTGTATGTTTCAAAAATATGAGCATGGATTTTACAAGAATTGGTGGCTTTACTTTCCAGCTTTGATTGTTATTATATTAATACAGGAATTAGCTCCATTTTTCCACAATGCTAATCAGTTCAGGTTTTTCTGAAAGAGCTTTGTGCACTACAGAAATTACTTCCAATTAAGTTAATTTGAAACAAGAAATGAAATTGATGAGGCTTGACTTTTACAACTGCAGGATTTTAAAAAGGGGGACCATTTTAGCTGGCCAAACTCAGATCATCTTAAGCAGTGCTCTAAATTGCTGCGGGCGGCCAGATCATTCCCAAGAACAGGAAAACAGAAATATGGGCCATAGCCATTCCTCCCGCAAGTACTTGTCCTGGGCACACATTGGCCAGACCCAGGAATAGGACCCCAAGTTCTTTTTTGATCTCTAACAAACGTGCCCAATTTTTCCCCATAGTAGCTCAAAGGGAGCCCTTCAGCCCACAAATTGACTCTAGCTGTATTCAAACCAGTGCTTTACTTTATTTTAAATGCTATGGTTGGCTTGGTTTTAGTGCTGCAGTGCTTTGTATTGGCATATGGGAAATTCAGGTTTGAAAACAACCTCAGGGATTCCCATTTTCATGGAAATAAAGATGATGGAGATTATGCACTTTATGCTTTGCTGGCAGGATGGGGGTAATCGAATATTTATTATGAATTATTATTATTATCACTGGTATGCAATAGCACCCAATCATGGATCATGGCCCTATTGTTCTTGACACTGTACAAACCCATAAAAAAAAGATGAGAGCATTGCAATATCTCAGCTTCTTGATTCTTATGAGCTGCCTCCTTTCCTGGCTGATGGACACTTTATAAAGTAGACAGCTCCATGATTGCCAGTGTCTAGAAAGCACATTAGAGTTTCATAGCGGGATATTTGTAAAAGGGAAGTGATGGTGTATCAGGAATTAAAAGGTCTGTAAAACGAAAGTTTCTCCCTCCTAAAGTGACCATCCCAAGTGAAGTTTATAGTCCGTGGTTTTCTGTCATGAGCACTGAGACCATACGTTCAAACCAGTGCATTCAGAGAAGAGCCAATGTTGGCACAATATTCTGAATATCCTGAATGATAGTTCAGTTTGACCATGTAAATAACGCTTATCACTAGCTACTAACAAACTGTAATGCAAATGGGGTTTTGGCTGTGATCCAGCAAAGCTCTTAAACATGTGCTTAACTCCAAGCATGCTAGCAGTCCTTTTAAAATAAATAACTCTTCACAAGCTTAAAGTTAAGTATGTGCTTAAGTGTTTTGCTAGATAATGGCCTTGGTTATCATGAATATTTAGGAAAAGGCTGTTCCACACACACATTATGGAATGAATAATAAAAGGTATTCTTGAGTGATCAAAATCATTCATTGTTTGCTATTAGGGCTTTGTTATTTTTCATTCATCATTCTCCTGTTTAAATGTTTTTCTTGGAGCAGAAACAGTAGCAAGGGACTTTAATAAACAATCATGCCCCAAAAGTACTGGGTATGGAGAAGTGAATAAACATGTAAATTTCCTAATAGACTGAAATTTGTTTGCATAAACTATTACATGAATACTTTTACAAGAAACCAGAATCAGTTAGTGAATAGTTCTCAAACAGGAAAAAAATACTAAAGCTGTATTTTCAGTACCACAAAATGTGTTGTTTTTTTTTATAGGATAACTAACATGCATTAGCCATCTCGCTGTAAACCCATAGTGGAGACACGGCACTTGTAGTTTTCACTGCAGGGTAGCTAGGTGAGGTCAGCACTGTATCCCATACCTATGGCTGTCCTCTCCTACTTTACCTCATGGTGAAACTACAGTGCTGTATCTACACCAGATCTTTACAGCAAAATGGCTAATGCCGTGTTATCTTGTGCTACAAATACACATTTTGGACAATGAAGACAAACCCTAACCACAGCAGATCATTTATTTACAATAATTAGCTCAACCAGTTCTAATTCTAAGAATTCCCTGTTATAGCTGAATTTTTAAAAGTAAGAACACAAATGAAACAAATACCCAACTACTGCTTACAGTAAAGATGTGTTGTGTGTTGGTTGTTCAGTTACATTTTCCGATGATTTTATCTCTCTACATAAATCTTTTGCCATCAGTGGAAGAGGAAAGTATCGCTTCTGAAGATAAGCAGGATTCAAGTAGTACCACTCTTCCCTGCTATCTTCAAATGAGGTGTCAATTTCCTTTTGGCAAACTCCTGTGGATAGATAAGAGACAGTGGTTGCAGGAACAAAGGGCTTTTATGACAAGGTGAGAAAGAGAAAGTTTCAGATTAATAGGAATTTCTTTCTTTGCTGTACCTTTAATTTCAGTTTTAAGTCATAAAACAGATTTTCATGATACATGAACTCTGTAAACTAATGACCCATGGCAGTCCTATTTCACCACTCTGGCTCTCTAGCTTCAGAACCAACTCCATCAGCCCGAACAACGATTTACAATCAATTTACTTTTACCACAAAAGCTCAGACCACTTGCCTATAATCATGAAATAGGAAGTTGTTTCAAGAAATGGATTTAAAATTAAAGGCTTAACATAGTAAGACTCATTTTATTTATGCTTAGATGATGAGTAACCACTGGTTTTTTTCCTGTTAGGGCTCCTTCATTATCGGGGGATGGGGGGTGGGGTAACTAGAAGCCTCTGGTATGTTTTAACACATATGGAAATAAAGGAAGTAAATAATTTAAACGTATAAAAATTGTAGAACATTTTCTTTCAACTGGTTTATTCCCTTATTATCTTCTACAAAATGTCTTCTTCAAATTTCCTCTTTCCCCTATGAGGGTTAGGTGCTTAGGCACTTAGTGAGATTTTCAGAAGTGCTATCTCCATCTTTAGCTGCCTGCACTAGATTGAAGCTGTTCGTTTGAATAGCTAATTAACAAATCTTTTTCTTTAAAGGTCCATTTTTAAACTGCATATGCCTCGCTGGCTTCAGGTCCCATGGCTTCAGAGTTTTTCTGGGGAATGGTCATTTGAAAAATCATCTGAAAAACCCTGAATTATATTTTTTACCCCCATCCTGGAACACACTGTGGTGCTAGAGTTGAAGAGGCACAAACCTGCGGCATTATACAGCGAGAATGGACAGTATTATTTCCATTTGCTCTTTCAGTGGAACACTGCCAGGTTAAACAGTTTTTATTTTTTAAATTTGGGAATGAGAGACGTGCAAAATTGCATTCAACTCTCTTCCCAGGAGGCAGAGGAAGGGTCTGCCAAATCCTTGTTGGAGCCCACCAAGCTTTTCTCCACTTTAAACCCACCCACCCTGGATGCTTCGTGTCAAAATCAACATCTTTCTACTTGAAGAGGAATGGATAGGATTCCAGCCAAAGCCTGTCAATGCTTCTCCTAGAATTGCCCTTTGGGGATGCAGCTGAGTGATCCAAAGCACTCTGTTCTTGGAGGGTTTAGCAAGCTATTCCTGCTAGCACACTGCGTCTGAGACCAAGCAACAAACTCAGGCCTTCGTGTAGCACTCCAACGCATCACTTATGCAAATGGACCAGCACACTTAATTCTCATGCATTTTCCTTTTTCAGAGGGACATTGGCATTGGGGAAAATGTTCACTCTTCACACATGTAGAAATGAAAATGTCAGGAACACCCCCACATTTGCGAAACAACTTGGATCCAGGTTTCTAGCCTGGGCCCATTTCTACCATAAAGTATCTTGCATATCTCATAGCAACATAGGATTTGCTATTCTGGACCAGACCCATGGTCCTTCTGGTCAAGAAGCCTGGCTCAGACAGAAGCAGAGCCAGTGGCTTCAGAAGTGTGGCAGGGTGGACTAGGTCCAAAGGCCCCCTGCTGGAGGTTTTCTGGCCCTCCATCACCCTGCCCTAGAATAGAGCAAGAGAAATCCTCCAGACAGCCTAGAGTGGCTGCAGAGCAGTGGCCAATCAGAGAGGCTGATGGAACAGCCAATCCAGGGCCAGAAGGGCCCTATATAAGACAAGCAGCAGACTAGAAAAGTTCAATTACTGTATGGAGCTTGATGAGGGAGGAGTGGATGCCTGGCTGGCTAGACAAACAGCAGGACTGCGGATCACTTACTGCAGAGAGCTCACCAGACAGAACTGTGCCCAGCGGAGGCTGTCAAAGACTGTGGACCTGGCTGGCTGGATAGAATAGCAGCAGAGCTATCGAAAGGTCAGTGTGGGCAGGCTGAGCCCAGGGGACTGAGCATAAATCCTGGCCAGACCAGATGAGGGTACCAAGATGGACACTGCTGGTCTGGTAGCAGACTGAGCCCAGGCAGGGCTGCTGAAAAGGACACCTGTGGAGGGTACCAAGACGGGCTCCAGCTAGGTGTCTGAAGAAGGCAGTGCCTCTGGGAAGAAGCCTAAGAGCTATGTCCCTCATACCAGGGCCGTGATAAGAAGTTGGGACTGTATACCCCAGAAGTGGAGACAGCATGGAAGACCAGCCGAGAGAACTACCAACCAGGATGGAGGGTGCTTGCAAGAGGCAGATGCCACCCCGGTATAAGAACTAAAACCAAAAGTAGGCTCACACCCAACCAAAGGGAGCTGCCTATCAGAGGCAGGTGCCCCCCAGTGAAAAGAACTGTGTTTGTAGGCACTGTCGGCCAGAGAAAAGGGAGCACACATGAGAAGCAGGTGCAGACCCTGTTACAAGAAGATGCAAGCAACTCCACTGTAGGCAGATATTTGGTAATCTGCTCCAATGAAAGTCTCATTGTAAGCTCCCTCTGAACCCCATCTTCTCTTTATTCCTCTATGAAGACATAGGATGACATCTTGGCCCCATTGGCATGAATGGGAGTTTTGCCGTTGACTTCAGCAGAATTTCACCCAGCAGGCTGAAATTCTGACATCAGGTGCATTTAATTAATTGTGAAGTGGCAAGGAAAATCTCATTCAAACACTAATATGTGAAATAATAAACAAAGAAGCGCAGTTAGGTTTTCTCTTCGTATAAATATTTCTCCCCGTTTGCTCCCTGTAAATGATCCTTTTAAAGGACTCCTCAGAGTAAGCAGGTGCAGCTTCCATTGAAGTCAACAGTTGTATTGACTTATGGCAGGGTTACAACTGTCCCTGAATGCTTGGCTTACAATGTTATAATATACTTACATGTTTTAGCCTTTGAATTTATGAAGTGATGACGTGATGTGCTTTACAAATTTACAAAGTGTTTACAAATCACACATTGCCAATGCATGATACAAAAGCAATGTTCCCCAAATGAAGCAAGCCAAATGGCTCTTGCAGTGCATTTCCCATACTGTTCTTCAAGCTAATGTCAAGGTGGGAATATCATCTTTGTTCTTCTTGAGATATTGTACTTTCAAAGGGCTAGACTGAGCCACTGTGTAACTCAATGAGTATAGGGCAGCGCAAAGCTGCACCATCCCAAGAGGAGTCCTGGGAAGAACTCTCTTGCTTCTGGAGGTGAGAAGGAGTAATTTGTGCCACCTCTTTCCAGGTGAACATTACTCCCCTCCCATGCCCTGCCAACATGACTAGCTTTTGGGGCCCAGGAGCAGAAGCTCATCCACTTCTGCCCTCTTTCCATTCCTCTCCTGCATGATCCAAGTTTTCAGGTTTTGTTCTGGAGACTATGACTGGGTTCTTCTTTCAAGCAACTAGTCTATTTTTAAGCATAGCTACCAAAAGATGGCTTTGTCATGTAATGCAAGCACTTTGGAAAATTTTGGAACACAAAGAAGCATTCAGATACCATGGGTATGGGCAACCTTAGAAAAACTTGATAGACAGGAGCACCTAAATGGTTGAATTTTGTTTTGATTTTTTCCCTTCCTCTGTAGTGTTGACAAGGGCAGAATGCAGAAAGGTTTATTGGACAAGAGAAGCCAGATGGGAAATAATTTTTGCCACTGTTGTTGGCACCACATTTTAGAAAAATCCTTGTTACTGTTCAGAAGGCAACCACTGGAGTTGCTATCCATCTACTGTTTTTAACTCCTGCACAGTGCTGATGATTCCTGTGGGTAGTTGTGTTTAACAGGATAATCAACAAAACAAAAACTGCCCTCAGCTCAAAGCTGAAGTTTGGTCTTTCTCATGAAGGAATTTTGCTTCCGCTGAATTTGAAGATTGGCCAAGGTTATTTTCTGAAGTGAGGGTCTGACAAATTCCCACCAGATCCTTGTACTCCAGAACGGTTTACTGAAAAGGCTGTGGGGATGCTCTGTGGCATTCTGATTATTTGTCATGGTGAAACTTACTGTATGATGTTGTTACTAGAATTACTAAAATAATAATAAAAAATAATAAAAGGTTGCCTGCTATGTAACAAGTAACTGATAAAGAGAAAGAGGGACTGAGAATGGCATAATAAACCTAGAAAGAAAATTGAGTTTAGAATGACCTCTCTTGACCTTTACCATCAAACAAGAGGACTGAAGTTCTTAATGTCCGAGTCTAGTTAAATGTAATCCGTACAATGTCTACTGTATTCTCTTGAGGGAATGCAGTGCCTGACTAGCACTCTGTGTTCTCACGTTAAAATGTCCCGTCAGCATGGCTGTGGGGGATATTAGCTCTGCCAGTCTCATTGCCTCTCTAGCCTAAAGAAGAGGCCAAAGATCACCATTTTCATTAATTCAGTCAGGAAGAGCGGAAAGTAAGAGTAAACCAAGTATTTATTTTCACTGACTGTCCAAGCTACACTCAATAGTTTTCTCTTTCCTTTTTCACTGCTAGAAACAAAAGGAAAGTAGGATTTTAGTGACTGGGTAAAATGACCTGTTACTTAAATTGGAAGGAATCATTTTACCACATTCAAGTATCTGCTGTTGTTTAAAGTTTATTTTACTATTTTTTTTGGTGTTGTCACTAGAATTATATGACACAAAGAAAATTTATCTGCCTGATTTGTAATTTATAAGCACATGCTCCTTATTGGTCATAGTTCATTATTCTCAGGAAGTTTGATTATTTTCTTTTTCTAATAGATTATAGAGGGTAGCTGAACACAGAAGACCATTCAGGGTTGATGGCCTGAATTTCAAAGCTCTGGCAGCCTGAGAGATCTCTTTCTCTCTGTGACCACAACGTCCTATAACATGGAACAATGAAACTGTTGGTCAGTATGGGAAGATGTGTGGTCATGGGGGACAAAACCCTCAGAGAAGCCAGATCCGGACTCTGAAGTTCACTGAAAGACAAAATCAGAATGGTTATTAACTTGACTACATTCCCCCATGGATTCACCCCTTAGCCCAAGCTTTCCCCCAGCTCACCTATAAAAATCCCATTTTTATATATTCAAAATAATAAAATAATTATGCAAACTATCTTAAACCTGCCTTTCATTGATAGGGATGGAAAAGAGAGAGAGATACGTGCTCTTGTCTTTTACTCCTGAGATGTGCTCAGATGCTACACTACTAATGCAAAAACCTGGACAGATAACTAGATGGAGGAAAGGAGAAAAGTTTCACCTGCTGGTGTATATTACACACTAGCAAATGTGTAAGGGATAAAGATACAAGATGTAAGAAATAGAGGACAAGGCTGGACAAGAAATTTCCAGAGGTTTGCAATAGCTAGCTTGTTGTATTATGGGATTCAGTAGTTCATGAAAGATATTGTGGCTGCTTTTATGTTGTTAGTTTTATAGTAAACTTGACCCTGCTTAGTGACAAATAGAAGTAGTCTCTTTATATGCAGTTGTAGCCATGTCAGTCCCTGGATTTTAGAGAGAGAAGGGGGCATGCGATAATATCTTTTATTGGACCGGCTTCTGTAGGTAAGAGAGACAAGTTTCGAGCCACACAGAGCTCTTCAGGTCTGGGAAACTTACTGAGGGTATGTCTACACTACGGGATTATTCCGATTTTACATAAACCGGTTTTGTAAAACAGATTGTATAAAGTCGAGTGCACACGGCCACACTAAGCACATTAATTCGGTGGTGTATGTCCATGTACCAAGGCTAGCGTCGATTTGCGGAGCGTTGCACGGTGGGTAGCTATCCCATAGCTATCCCGTAGTTCCTGCAGTCTCCCCCACCCCTTGGAATTCTGGGTTGAGATCTCAATGCATGATGGGGCAAAAACAGTGTCACGGGTAATTCTGGGTAAATGTCATCACTCATTCCTTCCTCCATGAAAGCAACGGCAGACAATCATTTCACGCCCTTTTT
>NC_133771.1:177288684-177312779 GCF_003597395.2 Chelonoidis abingdonii
GGGAGGAGTACAGAAACCGGTTTAAAGAGCCCTTTATATCGATATAAAGGGCCTCGTTGTGTGGACGGGTGCAGCGGTAAATCGGTTTAACGCTGCTAAAATCTGTTTAAACGCATAGTGTAGACCAGGCCTGAGAGTGTCACAGCTAAATACAAGGTGGAACAGATAGCAGTTAGCGCTTATTGTAAGAGACCGTTCAAAGTGAAGTGTCCAGTTAAGACTCATGAATTCATAGGACAAAAAGGTAGTGGTGGTGGTCATGGGTTGCAGATTGTTACAGCTTGCAATAAATCTGTTACAACAATCTGGAAAGCTTGTCTCTCTCTCACCATCAGAATTTGGTTCATTAAAAAAGATTACCTCTCCCAGCTTGTCTCTGTAATATCCTGAGACTGACATGGCTCAACTACACTGAATTTAGGCTCCTAAGGCATATTTGAAAATGGAACTTAGGTGCTTTTGAAATTTACCCTTAAACTAAATTTGAGCTGTACTGTTTTCTTTCCTGCTTTTAGGTTATAATGATAACCTAACATTTAGCTGATACCTGGCTGCAGCACAGCAGACAGTTGCAAAGCTCATTTCCTGAGTTGCATCTTTTTGTTTTCTTAACATTTAACAAGACTTTCTGACTCCCTCTTGATTGGATTCCAGATATTTCCTGCCATTTGAAGGAACCGAGCAATTTTGCCTTAGAGAGGTAGCCAGCATAAATATAATTTTACATGGTGATGTAACAGCTAGCTTTTTTGTTTCACAAAAGTCAGATTGATTAAAAACCCGAAACTCTCCTCCTGCAACCAGTCTCTGGCCTGAAAAATCTTTCAAGCTTCAAAGGATGTGAGTGATACCAGGTAAAACAGTTAAACCCCATGTCCGCCAATTTCTTCACAGATTGCAAGGCCAGAAGGGACCACTGTGATCATTTAGTCTGACCTCATGTATGACACAGGCCATAAAACATCCTCAAAATAATTCACAGAGCAGATCTTTTAGAAAAATAACCAATCTTGATTCTAAAAATGGTCATTGATGGAGGACCCACCATGTCCCTCAGTAAATTGTTCCAGTGGTTAATTACTTTCACTGTTAAAAGTTTGTGCCTTATTTCCAGTCTGAATTTGTCTAGTTTCAATTTCCAGCCATTGGATTGTGTTATCCCATACTGTTGCATATGGGCAGACCTCTCCATCCACATGGAACACCACTGACTTAAGTGGGGCTTCACACAAGCAAGTTCCCACATGCAACAAGTTGCAGTACTGGGCTCTTAATGTATATCCTGTTCATGCAACAGTTTGTACCTGTCTTCCCAATTTGACAGCATTTCCTCTCTTTCTTTCTCACCCAAGCAATTAATATTTAATTAGCAACAATGGAACACAAAGGTACTCGGCAAGCTAAAGTTATCACACTGGCTGGCAGCATGGCCCATCAAATAAGGCACTATACTACTTTAACACCATGGTGGTATACAGTACCCCACCACAACCTCTTCCACGACGACAGCCTACTTTCTGCTAACCTTCCTCTAGAGCAAATTGTCCCTTATAGGAGTTTTTTCCCGGCATGCATAGTCTGGGACTAGCCCTTTAAATTTGGCAGACTGCAGCACCTGCAGCCCTAAGATGGCCATTTTGCAACTGTCTGCTGCTTCCTGCACCTCTTGTTGTTCCAGCTGGCAAGTATTCTTAACTCCTGTTACATTTTCCCCTTATTGTTTCTGAGGAGATGGTACATTCTCACAAGCAGGGGTCAGGAAACCTGGGTTCTATTCCCAGCTCTGTTGCTGTCAAATAATAATACAGGTCGTCCTAAATTCTCTGCGTTAGGTTGAGCATGAAGTCCACATGCTCATGTTGGTTTATATGATAACAGTGAAATCCTGAATGTCCAGACTATGACACTGTTACACTGTATTTCTGATATCCGTGTATGATATTTGGCATTTAGCGTTATGCAGGAGCAAGCCATATAAAAAAATGGCATGTCAGGATTGGAAAGAGCCTGTGTTTTACAGCAAATCTCAGTGTTAGTATTTTCATAAGGTTACATGAAAGCCTTGCAAAAGAGAACATGGAAATATGTGCAAGTCTAAATGTAGCTGTAAGGTACTGAGCACAGTTCATGTACAAACAAGTAAGAAAAATCTTTTAAAATAGATGACATCAAATTCAGCTACAGTTCTTTTCCCATCATAGTTACTGATTTTTGTTGTTCAATTGGAGCACAAATTATTTAAAGGCCAAATTTCCTCTTAAGTTATCACAGTGTAAATCCAAAATTACTTCACTCAGCTCAGTGGAATTATTCTGGAATTATGTTAGTGTAAAATGAGAACAAAATTTGGTCCCGAAGCTGTGAGTAATGGTGGTATTGGTGGCAGCAATTTAAATGAGGGAAGTGTCATGGTCAAGTTGTCAGGTCGAGAGAGAGAGACCAAGTGAAATCTATGAGAGAAGCCAGTGTGGTTGGTTTCAGGAAAGAGGCCCTACTGAAAGAATCAGGATCAAGGAGCATCACCAAGGGATTCACCCCTGAGAGGTTCAGCCAAAGGACTTGAATCCTGGAAGACATTCAGATTTTTTTTCCCATCCCATGTAAGATTAATTTACAGTATTGGGGGGTCAAATTGGTGGCAAGCTGCCAAAAGCCAATCTATCTCCTTTTATCAAAAGAAAAATAAACTTTCATCTGCTTTTCTGATTTTTTGCCTTAATGTGATATTGGGGTAGTGTGAACCAAGTACAAAACTTGCTCCATAGCAATGAATTTTTAACTTTTTAAAGGTTATTCTCAGTATATTGTCTACATATATTAAATCAGGTTGTTAGGATTACTCAGCTTTACTAACTTTGACTTGACTTTGGTTTCAACAGAAAATTAAAAAGCTCAGTGAATTGTGGCTGCCAACTAGTTATTTTCCAGTGGTCAGTGTTCAGTTACCTCTTGGCTCTCTCTGCAGCTTATGTTGATTTGCTGCTTGTAGGCCATCATTTAATTCACTCAGTTTGAGTCTCTAATCACAATTTTTATAGCAATTTCTTGCAGCCTGTTCATGCATTTTTTCTGCAGTGCAAAAGCATCCTAGCTCAATGACACTTTGTTTTTTGATAACGATTTATTGGTAAAATGTGCTAGGACTGCAAAATATACCCACTGACTTCCTCTCTCTGTGTGGCTGGTGTGAAACCGGACTTCTTTCAGGATTCCAGGATGCTCAGTCTACATATTATGGGTAGAGCTGGTAGCTCTGCCTATTATTAAGGTCGCCTGACATTTCCCCTCAAAGACTCTGTTTTCAGTTGTTTATAACTTTGCCAAACTTTTGTATAATAGGAATTTTGCAAAGAATGTTTATATTCAACTTATTATTGTGTGCAGCAAATTTTGTATTCTCATATTGAGCAGGACACAACATAACTGGATGAGGCATAATGCAGTTTGATATGATTTATTGTTCCTGAAAATCTGTAGACAAGAGTAAAACCAACACGCTGTGTTATCAGAATTCAGGTTGCAGACATTTTCTACTCAGAGCAGCATAGATTAGCATAGCCATCCTATTATTCGTTGAAAATTCTCTCTCTCTCTCTGAATTTGTTTGGATTTAGTTGAGTTGGGCTGATTTGCTAATAGCTCTGTTGTTCCGCTTGTTTATGGAATTTTGTTGCACTTAGGGTGACCAGAAAGCAAGTGTGAAAAATCGGGACAGAGGATGTGGGGGTAATAGGAGCCTATATAAGAAAAAAAACGCAAATATCGGGACTGTCCCTATAAAATTGGGACATCTGGTCATCCTAGTTGCACTAGTTATTTCTGATGTACAGCTGCAAAAGAAACATAGTAAAGGAAAGTACTGTTATTATTTGACAGACCGAGAAACTGAGGCAGAGAACAGTCAAATGTTTTGCTGGAGGTGACTCTGTTGATGGCAGATTGGACTAGGACTTGAATCAAGAAGTTGTAATGCGTAGTCCCTTGCTCTGAACATCAGATATCATTGCCATGAATTATACAAAGAGAAGTCTGAGGACCTTAGGGGCCCCTCTTGAGGCATTTGTTTGTTGAAGAAATGAGAGTACAATACTGATGCTCACAGAAAGAGAAATAAGGATGGAATATTTTATTTTAAAACCACATTGGTCAGATAAAAGGGTAAATCATTTATTAGGATAACTATTTGTACTTTTAGTACAAATACTTTTTAAAAAAAATTGCAGATCTTTAAGAGAAAAACATTGGATGAAGAAATATTGTTAAAAAAGCACATCTGTTGCAAATTCTTATTTGGAGGCAAAACGTGTTTTTATTTTGAATTTGTATGTGTGTTATCCTTGTGTTAACTATTAGGTAAATAGAAGCATTGAGAATCCATTTTCCAGTGAAGTTTGGTTAGGAATATTTGTACACATTGTGTGGGAGATCATTTGAAAGCTAATTGGAGCTTTGTGATGTGCCAATTCCCTGCAGATCCCTTAATTCAAAATACCTGCCTTTTGTGTACTAGTATTTACCAAATGCACATATTTGTTTTGGATATGAAATCACTTTGCTCTTCAATGTGCATTTTGACATGCCTTTCTAAAATATTGCATAATGCAGAACAGTGTCACATAATGTGCTCCAGCATAACAAACACAATCTGAGTGAAGGCTGAACTTTAAGGGAAAACATATTAGTTTGGGGTTTATTAGTTACATATATGCAGCCACAGTCAGTTTAGATACTGTGTTATGATGTAATATTGTAAAGGTAATGAGCTCACTACTGAGTATAGATGGGAACTTTTTCTTATAAGGATAGATATCTGTATAAAATAGGGTGACATCCTGGCCCCATTGACATAATTGGTGATCCCCCCTTCCTTCAATGAACTAGGGTTTCACCTCAGAAGTTTTGGGTAGGTCCCCTAGGTTGCTTCTTACCCCTTCTCAAAGATTCATGGTAGAAGGGTTGAGAGCATGTATCTTAGGCCATGTCTACAGTGGGACACTCAGGAAAGTTAAAGGGAAAAAACTAATGGCGTGAAATCAATGTGCATAAGAGCATGTCTACACTTACAGCTCTGCAGTGGCACAGCTGTACCGGTACAGTTGCACTGCTGAAGTGCATGGGTGCAGACGCCTTCGGTGGTGGTGGCTTGCCTGCAGGAGGTCCCCGGTCCCTCGTGGCGACCAGCAGAGCACTCCTCGTGGCTTGCCGCCCCAGGCACGAGCTTGGTGTGCTGGTGCCTGCAGCCACCCCTGTCAGATGCTCTATGCTGACCAGAGAGAGCTCTCCTGTCAGCATAAAAAACCATCCCCGTGAGCTGCAGAAGCTCTCCAGCTGACATAGTGCTGTGTGCACTAGCCCTTATGCCAGCATCACTAATGTCGCTCACTGGGTGGAATATTCACCCCCCTAAGCAATGTAAGTTTTGTTAACATAAATGTAGCATAGACCTGGCCTAAGTTAGAGCTCTTTAACCCTGTTCCGGTTGCCATCCATCTGTCCAGCTTTTCCCAGGATTATCCCTTTTTTGAGCTGTCCCAGGAAATCTGTCAGCTGAGTCACCTCTTGGGCTGCAGCTGGGGGTTTGTCTCTTCCTCCTCTGCAGTGCTGCTGCTCCTTCTCCCTCCTGGCTGCTCCATGGCTCACCAGCAGGAGCTGTTATGCAGCAGCAGCTGCTGCTTCTTGCCTGACCAACAAGCCTCTGAGGGCAGCAAAAAGAGCTCAAGATAGCAGCTCCAGAGCACCCTCACCATGGTGGCAGCTGCTCAGCAGGGCCCTGCTTCCCCTTCAGGGAGCCAGCTTCTATTCCCACACTCCTGTGCTCCCCTTCGCCAGCTCAGGGATGCCCCTGTTTGTTTTGTACCTTAGAGGTGGCAGCCAACCCTCGTGTGGATACTCTCATTCAGGAATGAAATGGCCTTAGTTCGTTGTAACTTGCAAAAGGATTAAGGGCTTGTCTATGTGGCACGGCAAAGCGCATGAGAGGGGTGTGATTTGTAGAATGCTCTAACATGGTGCAGTGTTACTGCCCAGCGTAGGCCTTGCCAGCGTGCTCTGAAAGGTACCTGGAGGAGGGTAGTAACAAGGTAAGTGCCTGTTCTCCCACTCCACCAGTGGGCCCCTTAAGATCCAAAGGGTGGCCAGTGCTGGCTGGAGGAGGGAGAGTAGCTCTACTTCGCTCCCAGGAATGCTCCCTGAGGACTATCACATACGATCAGTTTAAATTGAATGAACTAAACAAAGTTTTTCCAAAACTGGGTCCCCTGCCCCTCCCCAAAATCCAGACACAAGCAATCCAACAACAAAAACAACGCTCCCCACACCAGTCACTCCATACTAGCCCATCCAAAACATTTCCTCAGACTTTAGAATAATTCGGGGAAATTTCAGGCCAAAAGGAGTTTTGTCTTGTGTTTTGAGAAAGGTAGAAGGAACATCAGGCTTAGAATGAAGACAAAATTAAGGACTCATTACAATCACTTCAGCGGCAGAAAAGTTAGGGCTATGACATTGTCTCCTCTACTGTTCTTCTACTACAAAAACCCCACCCCAACCCTAGAATTCTATTTTTAGCACCCAGGTCAGTAGAGAATTCTATTAAACCATCAGAGTACCTCTAACTGCTGCAGGGGGGACAAAGTGGGGTGTTGGCCCAGAGTCTTGTATCAAATATTTTTGCCCTTGATGCAGAGGAGGAAGGTTAAAGAAAAAAACTCTTTGTCTGTAGTCCTTGCCAAATAGGCACGTTTTTTGTGCTTGTGCAGACCCTCTTGGGAGGTGGTGAATAGTTTGATGTCATACAAATTCACAGGCACTTACAATTTATTAATGTAACTGTTATCTTTACTCTCACTTCATTCTAAATCATATAAAAATCAGTGGTATGTACATGCAGTAGGATTCATAACTGTCAGATCAGGTATAAAGCAGAAAATGTTTTGGAAGGAACTGTGCAAAAAACTGTCAGTTAAAGGGCAACTGTATGTGGTGTCTCTAATGGTAAATTGTTCTGCGCTAGAGGACGCCCGTGCCAAGCCCCATGAACTTCAGTGGGGCTCCACGAGGGATCAGGGATGCCACGTGGAGTGAATTACATGAGTGAGGCCCAGCTAGAGAAAGAGTGAGTCCATGCAATATGTGCTTGAGGACAGTGGAGGGAGCTTACGGCATGAGTCAGAGAGCATTAGAGGGAACTAATCAGGGAGAGCAGAGAGTAAGAATATGGTTGAGCTGTTACAATTTTATGAGTTTTCTTGGATTAAAAATCCAGCTGATGTTTATTGACTGCTTCATATACTTGAGTCGATATACAGCCCTGACAATGAGAGTGTGAGATCCTGTCCCCATCAAAGTCAATGAGAGTTTTTTCAGTGATTTTAATGGGGTTAGGATTTCACCCCAAGTCTCCCAGGGCTGTGTTTGTTTACATATGTACTTAGACTTCATGAAGTCACTCCTGAGATCCAGTATTGTGTCACACACCCCTGGGTTTCATGTTAAGATATAGGTTTATTCAAACCCGATGTGGCAGAAGGGAAACTCTGAGTAAAAGTGGGAAAGTTACTTTAAAACTTTTTGCATTATGTGCAGGGTAGTGAAAGTTCACCAGAGTTGGCTCATTTAATCCAGAAGACTGACTGTCACATTTTTTCATGATGAAACAAAAACCAAAGTATGAAACTCATTCTTGAAACATTAATAACGACTCTGAGACAGAAAAGTGTGAAGACTTGTTGCAGACAAAGAGCTGGTGGTCTTGATTGCGCTGATATGGCTACAAACAGCATGTATGGCTGGTTGGTGTGGGATGACTGTCAACTAATTAACTGGTGCTGCTTCCTGGAATGATGTGACAGTATAAGACATACTGATTACTGCTGCAGCTGACTAGGAATGGCAACTCCTAGTGTCAGACCAGCATGTTATTAGATACTTTAGTTTTTGAGGGAAACAAAGAGTGGATATACATTGAAACCTACAATTATTGCATTTTTGTTTGCAGGATCTTTTCTAGTCTAAACATTTTTTCCCAACGCCAACTAACCCTATTTAAGAAGTTTGACTACTAGATAAAAGGTAACAGCTGGATAATGCAGACACACATGATTTACCATATAGGGTCAGGCCTGAGGTCCATTTAATCTGATAGCCTGTCTCTAACAGTGGTCAATACCAGATGCTTCAGGGGAAGATTCAAGGACCCTGCAGTGGGCAGCTATGGGATAACCTGTCCACAGTGGCAGCTCCAGGCACCAGCGCTCCAAGCACGTGCCTGGGACGGCAAGCCGCGGGGGTCAGCTTGACGGTCCCTGCGAGGGCAGCAGTCAGGCAGCCTTTGGCAGCTTGCCTGCGGGAGGTCCACCAGTCTCATGGATTCGGCAGCAATTTGGCGGCGGGCATGCCGAAGCTGTGGGACCGGCGGACCTTCCGCAGGCAAGCCACTGAAGGCAGCCTGCCTGCCATGCTTGGTGCGGCAAAAAAACTAGAGCTGCCCCTGCCTGTCCGTAAGGTAAATTTCTTCTGAACCCTCATTAGTTAGAGATTGGCTTATGCCCTGAATCATGAGAGTTTGCTACCAACAGTAATCACTATTCTTCTTCGAGTGCTATCCCTGTGGGTGCTCCACTCCAGATGATGGTGCGTCCCGGTGCTGTTGATTGGAGATCTTTGGTAGCAGTGCCTAGTCGGGAGACACGCACTCAGGTGCTGTCTTGTGGCATTATTAGGGTCTGCCTGAGCATGTGTGTCCCACATCCCTCTCAGTTCCTTCTCAACCGTCCTTGGATGAAGACAGGACTCAGGCAGTGCTCATCTCTTCCCTGGTTACTGTAGGAAATAAGTAGAGAAAAATAGAAATAGTTAGCTCGCCATTTCCCAGTTCTCCTTTTCCTTTAGCATAGTTCGTTAGTTAAAAAAAAATTCCACAAGTTAGTCTCTCGTTGAGACTTCCCTGGTCACTCATACTTTCATTATGCTGGGGTCACCAGGCTTTAAGAAATGTGACTCCTGCAAGGAGTCTATGCCGTGGTCTGATGGGCACTCACTCTGCATTAAATTCCTTAGCAAGACACACATCCCTGCGAAGTGTTTCCACTGTACCAGCTTAAAAACTAGAGCTTGCCATGACAGAGGTTTGTGGCTAAAACTGCTCTTCATGGAAAGAGCTCTGCAGCTGCCCATGGAGAAGGGCAGTAAACCCTCTCCCTCAGGCTCCCTAAGTCAGAACTGACCGGGAGCACGGCTTCACCCTCTCACGTGAAGAGGCAGGAAGCCCTAATGTCTCCTCTCATAGACACTAAAAAGGGTAAAGAATCTCCTGCAAGGTCTTTACCCTTCGTGCTGACGAGAGCAGGCAACTTGGACCACCTCAGCACCTCAGCAGCAACTCATGCGGGGCAAAAAACAAGGACCCGACTTCCCACAGTGGGAAGCTTTCCTCAGCACAGGTCCCACCGGCACCAACAAGGGACCTGGTGCTGACAAGAACATTAGCACCGAGCCTGCCTGCCACCCCTGGAGCAGATTCAGACCCCCTGCGGGGCTCTCACAACACAGTCTTGCGGCTCCTACAAAAGCAAAACAAAAATCACTCCGGACTGCAGTGCACACTCCATGCTTCGCAGCACACCAGCCTAGGAAGCAGCAACAATTCCTGCACCAGCAGGATATCTCTGTGGCCTCTGAGCCTGACTCTCTGCTCCTGGACACAGAGCACTCACTGTTTGAACAGCCGGTCTTGCCACCTGACCTGGCTACTTGCACTGACAGTGAGAACAGCATACAGCAGCAGGCAGAGTTCTCCCAGCCTGAGTCTCCCCCTCCACTGGAGCCATACACACCCCAAGACATGGTGCATCATAAGAATCAGCCTCAGTTTCCCTACTTTGTCCCCCAGTGGCCGGGACCCAACTTTTCCTACCCGGTGCCCTGGCCTCAATGGTACCCATGGTCAGCTCCTGCCACCCCTCCCTCTTACCCCCTTTCTACCAGACTGCAAGCTCGTCCTACACCTATATCCCCAGCTCCATCAACATCTAGAGCTCCTGAACCCCCTCTTAAAGAGATGGGCTATGAACCCTTCCCGGATTTACTAGCTCCTGGCTTGCCATCAGCCGCTGGGGATGCCCTCATGCCTTCACCTCCACAAAATGTGGACAGCTTTAAGCTAATCCAGGAACTTTTCAAGAGAATGGCATTCAGCCAGGACATCCCTTTGGAGGAAGTCCAGGAGACACAACATAGAATCCTCAAAATCCTCCAACCCTCTGCACCCTAAAAGATCCCAATAGCCATAAATGAAGCCCTACTAGAGCCAGCTTATACTCTCTGCCAGACCTCTGCCTCCATCCCACCAACATGCAAGAAAGCTGAATGTAAATACTACGTGCCTGTCAAGGACATTGATTTCTTATTTTCTCAACCACATCCCAACTCTCTGTGGTGGACAAGCAGTCACACTACTGGCCCACTCTGCAGGACAAGGACCTCAAATGCTTTGACCTCCTGGGCTGCAAGGTTTATACCTCTTCTACTCTATAATTCAGAATTGCAAATTGGTCCACCCTCTTTGCAAGCTATGACTATGACAACTACAACAAGCTCTTTGATTTTGCCTCCCATATCTTGGAGGACAGGAGAGCAGACTTCAAGACCTCGTCAAAGGTCAGTTGGTGTCTAGGACGGCACTACAAGCGTCCATGGACAAGACAGCTATAGCAGCCTGCACCACTGCCACTGCAGTTGTGATGCGCCAATCTTCCTGGCTGTCTGCATCCAACATCCCCAAAGATTTGCAGACCAAAGTCGAGGATCTTCCCTTTGACAAAGATAAACGTTTTTCCAAACAACAGATGAAGTCCTTCGCACTATGAAAGATTCTAGAGCAGGGATCGGCCAGCACATCCCTCAGCCTGCGCAGCTTTCCGCAGCCCACAGCCAGTGGGAGCCACGATCAGCCAAACCTGCAGACGTGGCAGGTAAACAAACGGGCC
Organism: Chelonoidis abingdonii; assembly: GCF_003597395.2. Taxonomy (NCBI): domain Eukaryota; kingdom Metazoa; phylum Chordata; order Testudines; family Testudinidae; genus Chelonoidis; species Chelonoidis abingdonii. The sequence continues at coordinate 177,299,670 of NC_133771.1, forward strand.
TGGCCCACCAGGGTGCTTACCCTGATGAGCCACATGCCAAAGGTTGCCGATCCCTGCTCTAGAGCCACTTTGCTCACATTGGGCATATACCCATCCATCCCTAGGAGATAACGGTATCAACTTTATCACAACAATATCACCGACCCCAGTCCAGACCATATGACACTGGGAGAAACTGCAACAGACCTCCTAGGTGCAGGCAAAACCAGGTGCAACCAACCACTTCCCACTCATTGGATAACAAACAACAATTTTGAAGTGCTGGTGACTACCCCTTAACTCCGCCGCCTATTTGCCCATTTGGCTACTGCCTCCAGGCTTTCCACCATGTCTGGCAACAGATCATGCAGGACTGCTGGGTCCTGGAAATAGTTCAGTCAGGTTACTCCATCCCTTTCTTATCTTCCCCACCCACTCTCTCCCCTTCCCTGTCTCTCTTCAGGGACCCGTCTCATGAGCACCTTCTCTGCATGGAGGTGGCTCATCTTCTTCACCGAGGTGTAGTCAAACATTTACTGATGCAACATAAGGAAAAAGGGTTCTACTTCTACTACTTTCCGACCCAAAAGATAGGCGGTGGATGGAGACCTCTTTTAGACCTACGCCGACTGAACGAGTTTGTATGTGTACAAAAATTCAAGATGGTCACATTGGACACAATAATACCCACGCTGGAACAAGGGGACTGGTTCACAGCCCTCAATCTACAAGACGCCTATTTCCATATATCTATTCATCTGGCACACAGGCTCTTCCTGCGATTCACACTCGGACACGACTAGTGGTGAGCTTCAGCTGGTTTGCACCGGTTCGCAGGAACCTGTTGTTAAATTTAGCAAGCCTTTTATAACCCGTTGTTCCAGGACAACCGGTTCTATAAGGGCTTTATTTAACAAAAGCTCCGGCCCAAACTCACTTCCCCCTCCTCTCCTGCTCTGCCCCCTTCTCCTCCTCCTCCCCTGCTTCCCATGAATCAGAAGTTCGCGGGAAACCTGAACAAGCAGCAGGCAGGCAGATAAGCTGGGGCGTGGGGGGGAAGGGTGGTGTGGCTGGCTCAGCGGCTCCCTCCAGCACAGCTCCTGGTCCCAGAGCGCAGCTCCCTCCAGCCTGGCACCTCCCGGCCAAGTGCCTCCAGCCCCAGCCCGGTCCCAGCCCCTGCCGAGCTCCCCAGATTTGGCCCCGTGGCTCCAGCCTGGCCCCTGCAGCACTGGTGCTGGTCCCAGCCCCACAGTTGCAGCTCTGGCCTGGCTCAGGCCCTGCAGTGCCAGTGCTGGTCCTGGTCCTGGTGCTGCGGCTCCGGCCTGGCCTGGCTCGGGCCCCACGGTGCAGGTGCTGGGGCTAGTCCCGGCAGAGCAGCTCCAGGCAGCGCTGTAAGGGGGCAGGGAACAGGGAGGGGGTGTTGGAAGAGGGCAGGGGAGTTTGGGGGTTCTGGAGGGGGTGGATGGGGCAGTCAGAGGGGAGGGAACAGGGGGATTGAATGGGGGCAAGGGTCCTGGGGGGGCAGTCAGGAAGGAACAGGGGTTGGATGCAGTGGTGGGGGGCAGTCAGGGACAGGGATTCCAGGGGTGGTCAGGGAACAGGGAGAAGGGGTGGTTGGATTGGGCAGGGGTCTCAGGGGGCAATCAGGAATGAGAGGTGGGGTTGGATGGGGCAGCAGGGGGTATTCAGGGGTCAGGGAAGCGGGGTGGATGGGGCAGGGGTGCCGGGGTGGGGTGGCCATGACCCCCTCATGGGGTGAGGAGGAGGGAACCTGTTGTTAATATTTTGGCAGCTCATCACTGGACACGATCACTTTCAGTACAGGGTACTTCCATTCAGTCTGTCCACAGCATAGCGGGTGTTCTCCAGGACCCTCACTGTAGTTGGAGCTCACCTCCACAAACACAGGATTATACTCTTACCCTACTTAGACGACTGCCTTATCAAAGCCAGCTCCTACGATGAGACGTTAAAAGCAACGAACTTTACCATCTCTCTTTTCCACAGCCTAGGCTTGCAAATAAATTTCCAAAAATCCACCCTGATACCTACACAGCAGATAGAGTTCATTGGAGCTCACCTGGACTTGATTTGAACCATATCCTCGCTTCCACACAACAGATTCCTCACCAATATGTATCTCATATGCATGATCTCTGTTTGCCCCAGAATACAGGCACGGATCTGCCTACAGCTTCTTGTTCACATGGGAACCACTACCTTTGTGGTCAAATACACCAGGCTGCATATGAGATGCCTTCAGCATCGGATCAGCTCCAACCACAAACCCAGCAGACACAGTTTCTGCATAACACTGACTCCGCCGCTGAACGTATTGGCCTCCCTACATTGATGGACAAAACTAGAGAACCTATGTACAGGTGTTCCCTTCCATCCACACTCCCCAGTACTCATGTTCACCACAGTCGCTTCCCTGATAGGTTGGGGAGTGCACCTGGGCGACCACAAGGTACAAGGCCTCTGGTCCCTCTCAGAGACACGTCTGCACATCAATCTTCTAGAACTCAGAGCTATCAGGTACGCTTGCCTTCACTTTCTTCCCACCATAAAGAACAAGTCCATCCAAGTTCTGATGGACAGTATAGCATGTATGTTTTACATCAACAGGCAGGGAGGAGCACGATCTCTCTCCCTATGCACAGAAGCCACCCGACTATGGAATTGATGCATACAACATCACATAGAAATCACCGCTTCCTATCACAACACTGCTATCGACACACTCAGCAAACACTTCTCCGAGGAACATGAATGGGAATTACATCCCACTGTCGATAGACCTGTTTGCCACTTCTCAAAACCGCAAATGCCATCTATTTTGCTCCAGCATGGGACTCGGGCACACATCTCTAGGGAATGCGTTCGTCATTCCTTGGAACAACTCCGTCATGTATGCTTTTCCACTGATTCCACTGATACACAGGGTTTTATGCAAGATCACAGAGGACAAGGCCCGGGTCATACTTATTGCCCCAGCTTGGCCCAGACAGGCATGGTATCCTTAACTGCTACGCATGTCCATCCGTCCTCCAAGGACTCTCCCTGACAGACCAGATCTCCTCTCCCAGAAATGCAGTCGGCTTCTTCATCCGCAGCCCTGGAAACTCCATCTGACCCCGTGGTTCCTTCATGGTTTTAATCCCACGAATTAGCCTGCGTGGAACAGGTCCAATATGTCCTCCTGCACAGTAGAAGGGACTCCACTCGTAGGACTTACCTGCAAAAGTGGAAACACTTCTCCATCGGGTGCTTCCACAGATGCCTGACACCCCTGACTGCAATTCTCCCTGACATCTTAGACTATCTTTTTGAACTAAAACAGGATGGGCTTTTGCTCAGTTCTATCAGAGTACACCTTGGGGCCCTTACCACCTTCCATGACACTCTGGTCGGCTATTCACTTTTCACCCACCCCACCATGAAACGCTTCCTCATGGGCCTGAAAAATCTCTACCCTGAGATTCATTCACCAGTAGCCTCCTGGAGTCTCAACCTAGTTCTCCACGCTCTTTTGAAACCTCCTTTTGAGCCCCTGGGTACCTCATCCCTGCTCCACGTGTCCATGAAGTGGCTTTCTTGGTTACCATAATGTCAACAAGAAGGGTGGGTGAAATAAGCACCCTGATGGCCTAACCTCCCTACACCATTTTCTCTAAAGACAATATGTGCCACCCCACCCCAAATTCCTCCCCAAGGTGGTGTCTACCTTCCACCTTAATCAACCAATACCCTTACCTGTATTCCATCCCAAGTCTCACATGACTCCACAGGAAGCGGCATTACATACCCTCAACGTCTGACGGGCTCTTGCATTCTATCTTGACAGAACTAAACCATTTCATAAATCCTTTAGGCTATTTGTTTCTACTACCGAGAGAGCAAAGGGTGAGGTTATCGCTAAGCAGAGACTCTCCAAGTAGATCTTGGATGCAGCAGATCCTGCTATCAGACCTAGAATGTTCAACCACCAGAGAGTGTTAGAACTCATTCTACCAGAGCAATGTCAACATCCATTGCCTTCCTCCACAACGTACCTATTACAGACATATGCAAGGTGACCACATGGACATCTGACCACACATTTGCCAAACATTATGATATCCCACGGGATACCACGGCAGACACCATAGTTAGCCATATGGTATTGTCTACTGTTATCCCTCATGCAACTCCAAAATCTCACCAACCATAGTGGATACTGCTTCACATTCATCTGGAGTGGAGCACCCAAAGGGACAGCACGCGAAGAAGAAGAGAAAGTTACTCACATTGCAGTAACTGAGGTTCTTCAAGCTGTGTGTCCCTGTGGGTGCTTCACTATCCACCCTCGTCTCCTCTACTTTGGAGTACTAATCAGACAACTCTATGACAGAGAAGGAACTGAGGGGGGTGTGGGACGCACATGCTGAGACAAACCCTAACACTGCTGTGAGACAGCAGCTGAGTGCGTGCATCCCCACCAGGCACTGCTACTGAAGATCTATGATCAATGGCGCCGGGACGCACCGTCACCTCATGTGGAGCACCCACAGGGACACACATCTTGAAGAATATCAGTTACTGCAAGGTGAGTAACTTTCTCATGTTCAAAGGCTACATACAAGACTTTGATAAAAGAATAGTTGAATGTGACTATAAAGATTGGACTATCTTGGATATTACATATTTAAAAGAATTTTTTTGTTTTGTTTCTTAAAGTAAGTAGGGCCCAGATCCTTAAAAGTAATTAGGATCCTAATTTCCATTGATTTCAGTGAAAGTTAGGAGCAAAATAACTGTGAGGATCTGGGCCTATGGCTTCTGTTCCTTAGTTTAAGCAGCAAAACACTGAAAAATATCAGTCTGCTATTCAGTAACTAATTTTTCTTTGTCTCCGAATTCTGTGTATTTGGATCTGTGCTTCACAGAGCAGTGTCTCTCCTTGTTTCTTTTGCACAGTCATTGTTAATTTTATGGCACAGACTTTGATAAAGGAGAAGCATGGAGAATCCAAGTCAATACGGTTGAATTAATGGAAAAATGCACCTAAAATTAAATTTACTGTGATGAGAAAGATGCCAGAAGGGCCAGGTTAATGCTGTTGAAGAGTTGACAGCACCAGCTTGAGGGAGGCATAGGGAAGTCAAGTCCTCTGAAGGCTTTGACAGCTCTGCCTTTGTATCTCCTTCATGAATTGTAACATGATCCTCTTTGGCAGTTCCTCAGCTGAGACCTGAAATTATACCCAGAACTGATTCAGAAGCCAGTGTACTGAGCCTCAGCGTGACATCCTCTTGGTGTTTTTCATTTCTCAGGTCAGGTCTACACTATAGACCTATATCAGTATAACTATGTTGCTCAGGGGTGTGAAAAATCCACATCCCTGAGTGATATACAGTACAACCTCAGAATTACGAACACCAGAGTTACGAACTGTCTGATCAACCACACACCTCATTTGGAACTAGAAGTAAACAATTAGTTAGAAGCAGAGACAACAACAACAACACCTTGGCACCTTGGGGGGAATGTGTTAATAAAGTTTGCGGATGACACGAAGCTGGGGGGTATTGCTAACACGGAGAAGGACCGGGATACTATTCAGGAAGATCTGGACCAAGACCACCTTGTTACACTGAGTAATAGTAATAGGAGAAATATAATAAGCGAAAGTGCAGTCATCACTTAGGGATTAAAATAAGAATTTTAGATATGACGTTTGGGGGAGCGCAATGCACAGTTGGAAGTGACGGGAGGAGGAGAAGGACGCTTGGGGTATATGGTTGATAGCAGGATGACAATGAGCACGCCTGCCGAATTGTGATATGGCTTGTAAATAAAAAAGCAATGCAGGCTGTTAGGATGCCATCAGCGACGCAGGAGTATTCCAGCGAAGGAGAAGGAGGGGTGGATTCTGTGCCCGTGCATAGATCGGCCGGCATGTCGCCCTAGTAGAACCGTGAGCAACGCCATACTCGGAATAACCTTGTGTGCAGTTTCACTGGTGTCCCACTGTAGAAAGAGGATAAGATCTGCTCGCATGGCTTGAGGGGATGTTGGATGGGTATGGAACTGAGGTTACTGCGCACGAGAATCTCTTTATCTTGGGATGCTGGACATTGGTGGAGTCTTTGTACCCACATTCCATTAATGCTGTTTTAGTGATCGCCATAACTTCTGGGTCGGGCGAAAGGATATCCTAACATGTGACGGATCTGGCAGCGCGCCTCGGGGTTATTTTCGCTTCCCTGCAGCGTGTGAGGGCGAACTAGGGTCACTTGCTGGTGATTCCCTGCAGCTTGTAGCGTCTTCCAAATCTCAACGCTTTGAGGACGATTTCAATACTCGTCATGGGTTCGGGGGTTGTTATAAATGTTTATGGGTAGGGTTTTGTTGCCATGCATTGTGAGGAGGTCAGACTAAGATGAATCATAATTGGTGCCCTACTTCGTGACTATGAGTCTATGAGTAACAAAATGGCTAAGCCCCTGCCCGTGATTGAGATTGTCCGCATAGCACCCAATACAGTACAGTCTGTGTTAAACATAAATTACTTAAAAAAATAATAAAAAAAAAATTTAAAGGTCAGGCTTAAAAAAAAGATTCCAATCCAATAAGAAGGAAACTGTTTCTCTGTTTGCTTGTGGCACCTTAAGAGAACTAAATTTATTTGGGCAAGTAAAAGCTTTCATGTGCCGCTGGCTGGGGAGGAACCCACTTCAAATCAGTGCATGGGAGTCGAAATACGGAGCAGTAATTAAGTCAATTTTCAGTTGTAAACTCTGACAAGAACCATATGTTTTGTTCAGGAGTTACGACATTTCAGAGTTAACGAGCAAACCTCACATCTCCTTGAGGTGGTCCGTAACATCTGAGGCCTAAGCTGTAGTTATATAACTGATCTTAAAAAACTCCTGTGTTCGTGGGCCCAAGCTTCTCATGCGACTAGGGCTAAGCTGCTGCTCTCAGGGGAGGTGGATTTTAAACAACCTTTACACCAATTGGGATGAGCAGTTCTCCGTTGGTGTAAGGAGCATCTTCAATAATAGCCATATAAAAAAACAGTGGTGGCATAACTAAACCAGGTCGCAAATAAGTGCAGATTACTGGGTTTGGTGTCTTGATACGTTGAGTGTGAATCTGGCTAGGATTGTTTCCTCTTTCTTGCCCCCTCCTTTCTTCTGTCTTTTGCCACTGATGCTTACTTTTGGTTGTCCAGGATCATGAGAAAAAGTAATTGTTGAAAACGATCTTCTAGACTCGAATTTGAAGAAAAGATATTAATATGGGGATAAGAAAATGCAGACAGGCAGGGAGGAAAAGAGGAGAGAGGTGGGATAGCTCTTCTTAAAATGGATTCGGGGAGACTTCCGAATGGCGGTGTCAGTTGTCATGTTCTTTATTTTTTTTTTTTTCTTTTTTTTTTTTTTTTTCCTCTATTCTTCTTTTATTCCCCTCTTCGCCCTCCTTCTTCTCCCTTCCTTTTTTTTTTTTCTTTCTTTTTTTTTTTTTTCCCACTTCCTCCTTTTCCCCTTTTTTTATTTCATTTTTTTTTTTTCTTTTTCCCTTCTTCCCTTTTCTCCATGATCAGACTGGTCTTATCTTTGACCTGTTATTGTGATGTTTTCGTTCCGCGAACTGGCGCTCTTGCCCGCCCAAAGTTGAAACTCGTGACCTCATAATTTTTACACTTAGGATATGTGCCAGAGGCACTTAAAGTCACTGGTCTTATAGAATAAAGAGGGAAAGCCAAAGATTGTTACCTTCCGAATTTTTCCGTAATACATGGTGTTTCTTAAACTTCTTCTCAACTCGGTCGTTTGCCTTTTCTTTGTATTTTTTCTTCCTTGTTCTTTTCTCGTGTCTTCTTATTTACTTTGAAGGGTATCGTGGTTTTGCTGTATGTCAGCATTGGTCCAATCAAACAACATTGTCTAGGTTGTGAGTGGTGGTTTGGCCTTTGCCAACACACCCTAAAGTGCAGATGCACCAAGTGCCGAGAAAGTTTTTCCTATCGGTGGTATCCATAAGGACCGACTCTGGTGCTCTCTGGAATGGCGTGGTATGTACTGAATATAAGGGGCATTGGCGGGGCTCCGCCCCCATCCTCAGTTCGCTGTCTTGCAGTACTCCAACAGTGGAGAAAGGGGAGGGTGGGTCATGGAAACTGGCCATGACAAACATCTCGAAGAAACAGCAACGTTTATGTAAAGGTAACTGTTTTTTTCTTCGAGGTCTTGCTCATGTCATTCCATTGTTGGGACTCCCAAGCAGTACCAGCGGTGGCGGGTAGGAGTTCATCGGATTGTGTTCGATTCAAACTGGCTCTGCCCAAATCCAGTATCATCTCTGACTTGCTGGGTGATGGTGTAATGTGTCGTGAAAACTGTGTGTACTGAAGACCATGTCACGGCCCTGCAGATGTCCTGGCTTAGGGACATGCACCGGAAGGAGCTGAGGACACCTGAGCCTAGTTGAAAGTGATTTCCTTCGCTTAGTGGAGGCACAGCCCTGTGCCAACTTTGTAACAAGTAAGTATGCAGTTGGTGACCCAATTTGAAATCCTCTGAGAGGAAATTGAAGGTCCTTCATCCTGTCAAGCGTGGTCATGATAAAGAGCTAGGTCGATCTGCAGAAGGGCTTGGTGCACTCACATGAACATCCGGTGTGCAGACATCCATAGTGTGCAGCGACTGTCTTCTTCATTTGGTTAAGTGAGGGCTTGGACAGAAACACCTGCTTGACCATGGAACTGCGACACCACTGGCAGGAAGCTGGATGGGGCCACAAGCTGGACCTTGTCCTTGTAGAAATACCATATATAGAGGCCTCGAAGTGAGGGCTTTATCTCGGCTACACGCCTCAGATGAGGTAATCACTACAAGGAGAGTAATCGTCCATACAAATTGTAAGGGAGCAGCAGCCATGGGCTCAAAGGGTCTCACTACTGGGGGACTGGGTCCTGGATCGGTGGGAAGACCGCTCAAGGCCTTAAGAACGGATTGACATTTAGTGTGAGACTACTGATTTATCCTGGATGTGAGGTGGAAGCCAAATATGGCTGCCAAGGTGCACCTTGATCGAAGAGTAAAGGTGAGGCCCTGTTGCTTTAAGTGAAGCAGGTAACCCAGGAAATGGACTGCAGAGATGACGGGACGGGGGAGATTTTGCTCTCCACTGCCAGCAAGAGAGCACTTTCACTTTGCTAGGTAAGTCACTGGTGGTGGCGTATTTTCTGCCTTTTCAGAGAATCTGTGTAGGCCTGACTAGACACAGGCCTGTTCTCCAGTTCAGCCACGCAGCACGCCCATGCCATGCGGTTAGAGAGTGGGTAAGGTTGGGAGCAGGAGCTGACTGTGATCCTGCAACAGTGAGGTCATGGGCGTTGGACAGTGGCCACAGTGCAGTCAACAGCCAGATCCATGAGCATGTTGAACTAGTGCTAGAGAGACACGCTGGGCGGATCATAGTGCCCTTGGTCCCCTCTTTATTTTTGAGAGGACTTTTTGCTGATGAACTGAAATTGGCAGGAAAGGCGTATATCCCACGTCTCCTGACCATGACAGGAGAAAGGGCCATTGGAAAGGGAGCCTCTGCTGAGGCCTTGGAGAGAGCCGAACTGACAATTCTTTCTGTTCTCTTTCTGTTCTGTTCTGAATTAGTCATGCAGGGAGGCCCCCCACTTCTGGAAGAGCCTTGATAGACCTCGGAGTGGAGTAACTACTCCGTGTTGAGAGAAAAAGGACCCACTGAGGTGATCTACAGCGTGTTCTGGATGCTGGAAAGATGCGAGGCTTCCAGGTGGATTGCATGCTGAATGTAAAAGTCCGCACAGACGGAAGGCCTCCCTGGCAAGAGTCGACGCAGCGTGCCCCTCCTGCCAGCTGACACAAAACATCGAGGCCATGTTGTCCTTCAGCACCTGCCACACCCAATTGGACAGCTGGGGAAGAACACAAGGGCAGAACCAAGATGGATCGGCCTGAGTTCCCTGGATGTAATATGGTAATGTAAGAATCTTTTTGAGACTATGTTCCTTGACCTGCAACCACGGTTAGATCATCCTATATCAAGGCAATTGGGCGTTGTGGATTCTTGAACGGCACTCCTTCCAGCACCAACCTCGGGTCGGTCCCCCGCAGAGAGGTAAGTACCTTTGGAGGGACCGTGATGACCTTGACCCAGGTGATTTCCTGACCGGTTGGAGTAGAACCGCCACAGCTAATTGAAGGGATGCCCGTCTGAGCCTTGCATTGGCGGATGACACTATGTGCATGCTGTCTTATGACCTAATCACCTGAGACAGACCCAGGCTGCGGTGAGCGGTTTGTGGCGGTGAATGCTGGCAATTAGATGTGACATTGCCTTGAACCTGCCCTCTGGCAGGAATGCTTCTGGCTCGGGTCAGAGTCAAGTACCACCCCTGATAAACCTCTTCCGTTGCGACTGGGAATAAACGTTTACTTTTGTTCATTTATCAGCAGGCCCAGAGCTCAACCAAGTGGCTTGCAGTAACCTCCCTAGCTGCATTGGATTTGTGCCCGCGGAGCGGCCCTTGATGAGCCAGTCATCAAGGTAGCAGGAAATCTAGATCCCTGACGCCTGATTGTAGGCTGCTGGCCACTGACAGATGCATTTTGTAAACCACTCTTGGCGCTGTTGCAAGGCCAAACGGGAGCATGCAAATTGGTAAGTGGGCATTCCCAACTATGAATGTAGGAACCGTGTGTGAGCATGGAATATTGAATGTGAAAAGTAAGTGTCTTTCAGATCAAGGGCAGCATACCAGTATACTGCATCCAGGAAGGGAAGATTGAGGTAAGGGAGACAATGCGAAACGTCAACTGCTTGGAGATACTTGATGAGGTTCAGCAGATTGAGATGGGACGTAAGACCCCCTTTTGGCCTTTGGGATCAAAAATAGCCCACGGAGTAAAACCCCTTGCCCGCTTAAAATGCAGCAAGGACTCCTTCCCATGGCTGCCACCTGGAGAAGACCTTGTACCCATCCTGAATGAGCAGATGCTCGTGAGAAGGGTCCTGAAAGAGGGAAGGACGGAGATGGGATGGAAATAAACTGGAAGGTTATCAATCCCTCTGGTCTGTGCTGAGGACCTACCGATCCAATGTTATAGAGGTCCAGGCAGGGAGGGGGGACAGAACAAGTGGAAAAACTGGAGAGCAAGGATCCAGGACACAGGCTGGCAGGACAGTGATTTCCCTACACCCTCCTGAATTTCCCCAACCCCCTCAATTTTTGTGAATTAGTTACATGCCAATTTAATGATTGTTTGGAAATGTGAAATTGAAATTGAAACAGTTAATGCAACACTTTAAAAGCATATAAAAGTATATGATCCAATACATTGTATCAGAAAAAGTATAATAAGATTTGAAAAGTAATGAACACTAAGACTAGCTCCTTATACAGCTGTTTTTTATGACAACCGTCAGTGCATTCATTTCGGTGATGTTGGCTAACCTATATAATTTCAGATGATGATTTGTAAGCAGTCTAAATGAGCTTTTCCCTGACAGCTAGTGATGAGCCTGGGGCTGGGGAGAGGGGCTTAGGAACCAGATTGTATTTACATTCACACCTAAAATCTTCTTGGGGTATCTCAGCAACAGAGCGTGTTCCAAGTGATAGCTTTTGGCTGGGATTGGGTTTACAAATCAACTTGAATGCGGTGCAGGGGGGGAATGAATGTTTGTTGTTCTTATTGTATGAGTAAATGGCACAAGTAAAGAAACTGTAGCTTAGCCTGTGCTGATTGGGGCATCAAAGAGAGGGTGGGACCTGTCCCTCTCACTGTTTAAAAGACAGAGCTGATTAGCCTCCAATAGATAGTCTTTTTTGGTTCTGTTAGGTGACCATGCAGCTAAAATCATTGATAATCAGGTCTAAGTGCTTAGTCCTGCTGTGGGGACAGTGTTTCTGTGGAAGAGCTGCCCAGACTGCACTTAGCAGTGATTCCCATGAAACCTCAGCTGAAATCACGAGAGCTGTGTGGAACCTCAAGAAGAACCAACTCCCAGAGTCACAGTGGCAGGTGGCAGCAGAAGGTGGCTGCACAGGGCCCTTGGTAACAGAGTGGTGGGAGTGAACGTGGAACAAGAATCAGCAGTGGCCAGAAGTGAACATGTGGAGCAAGGCTGAGGAACCTGAGCAAGGTGCATCCTTGCCCCACCTGGAGGTGTACTACACAGAAGCACCTTTGAACTCTGATTCTCCACTGAACAAGGAAACAGCGTGAGTGGGGGTGTGGAAGGCAGGGAAAAGTTGCGGGGCACATTAAATAACAGTTTTGTTTGTTGGACTCTATTTTAATGACTTTGCTCAGAATGCTAGATTGTGAGCTGGAAATGGAAACTTATATAAATAGTGTAACCCTTCTGCCTATCTGAGTTGGCAGCAAACAAGGGCTGGGTCAGTATCTAGGGTCCGTTGAATAACACAATGCAAAACTGGCTCGAGCCCCCCACCCAGTGATATGGGACATATTACCATACCACTCCGCAGGCGCCTCTAAGAGGCAATACTTCCCCTCTCACAAAGCACAGAGTCCTAAGTGTAGCAAAATCCTTTTACATACAGGAGGGAAACAATTGTGGTCATTAATGTTGGGGAACACCACAAACGGATTCATAAACAAACCATGAGCAAAAGACCCACTCCCTCAAGTAAGTTTGGCAGTATCCCTTTTCCCTCAGGGTCTTAAGTTCAGCAACCAAAATCACCAAAAGTCCCAACAACCCAAAAAGTCTCTTCGCCTGGTCGTGCAACCCCAGAGTCAAAAAGTTTATTGCAGAGTTTTAACTCCCAGCCTGGGGTGGGCGAGGCAAGGGGGCACAGCGGGTGTTATGGGGCACTTTACGTGGTCCGAGGCCGACTGCCCCCTCTCCATGGGGTTCCTGCTTCAGCCCATCCCACGAGCCGCTCTGCCAGCTGCTCCGCTCCACCAAGGTGTCCAAAGAGCCGCTCCAATCGTCCTGCAGGCTCTCAGCACATATCTTCAGGCCCCGCACTCCATGATTCTTGTAGTGAGGGGACCCTCAGTGCTGGTGCCTTTGGCCCCAAAGTGAATTCAAGTTCAGCAGCCCCTGTAACCTAGTCTCCTATCTCTCTCA
>NC_133771.1:177312804-177353556 GCF_003597395.2 Chelonoidis abingdonii
CTCAGTCATGGGTTCGGGGTTGTTATAAATGTGTATGGGTAGGGTTTTGTTGCCTGCCTTGTGCAGGAGGTCAGACTAGATGATCATATTGGTCCCTTCTGACCTATGAGTCTATGAGTAAAACAACAAGCCCTGCCCCCCACCCAATACAGTACAGTGCTGTGTTAAACATAAATTACTAAAAAAAAATAAAGGTAAGGCTTAAAAAAAGATTCAATAAGATAAGGAAACTGTTTCTGTGCTTGTGGCACCTTAGAGACTAACAAATTTATTTGGGCATAAGCTTTCATGCGCTGGAACCCACTTCATCAGATGCATGGAGTGGAAAATACAGGAGCAGTATTAAGTCAATTTTCAGTTGTAAACTTCTGAAAGAACCATAATGTTTTGTTCAGAGTTACGAACATTTCAGAGTTACGAACAACCTCCATTCCTGAGGTGTCCGTAACTCTGAGGCTCTACTGTAGTTATACTGATCTAAACTCCTGTGTTCGTGGGCAAGCTTCTCATGCTGACATAGCTGCTGCCTCTCAGGGGAGGTGGATTAACTACACCAATGGGAGAAGGTCTCCCGTTGGTGTAGGAGCATCTTCAATAAAGCGCTATAGTGGTGCAGCTGAACCAGTCGCAATAGTGCAGATTAATGGGTTTGTCTTCATCTGAGAATCTGGCTAGATGTTTCTTGCCACTTTGTTGTCCAGGATCAGTGAAGAAAGTAATGGAACGATCTAGACAATTGAAAGGCAGATGCCCTTAAAATGGAGGGACGTCAGTGTTTTTCTCTTCCCACTCTTCCCACCTCTATTTCACTTGGATTATGGTCAGACATCAACTGGTCATAAAGAGGAAGCCAAAAGATAGTTACCTTTTCGTAACTGGTGTTCTTTGAGATGTGTTGCTTATGTCCATTCCATTGTAGGTGTGTGTGCTTGCCACATGCACCAGTGCCAGAAGTTTTTCCTTCGGTGGTATCCATAAAGGACCGACTCTGGTGCTCTCTGGAATGGCGTGTGTATGTACTGATATAAGGGGCATTGGCGGGGCTCCCCCCATCCTCAGTTCCTTCTTGCCAGTAACTCCAACAGTGGAGAAGGAGGGTGGGTCATGGAATGGCCATGACAACACATCTCGAAGAACAGCAGTTATGTAAAGGTAACTGTTTTTTTCTTCGAGTGCTTGCTCATGTCCATTCCATTGTTGGTGACTCCCAAGCAGTACCACTGGTGGCGGGTAGGAGTTCATGGATGTGTCGATTGCAACACTGCTCTGCCAAATCCAGTATCATCTCTGACTTGCTGGGTGATGGTGTAATGTGTCGTGAACGTGTGTACTGAAGACCATGTCACGGCCCTGCAGATGTCCTGGATAGGGACATGCACCAGGAAGGCAGCTGAGGACACCTGAGCCCTAGTTGAGTGATCCTTCGCTATCAGTGGAGGCACAGCCTGTGCCAACTTGTAACAAGTAAGTATGCAGTTGGTGACCCAATTTGAAATCCTCTGAGAGGACATTGGAAGGTCCTTCATCCTGTCAGCTGGTCATGATAAAGAGCTAGGTCGATCTGCAGAAGGGCTTGGTGCACTCCACATAGAACATCACGGTGTGCCAGACATCCATAGTGTGCAGCTGTCTCTCTTCATTGGTTAAGTGAGGCTTTGGACAGAACACCTGCTTGACATGGAAATGCGACACCACCTGAGGCAGGAAAGCTGGATGGGGCCAAAGCTGGACCTTGTCCTTGTAGAATACCATATATAGAGGCTCCGAAGTGAGGGCTTTAATCTCGGCTACACGCCTCGCTGAGGTAATCACTACAAGGAGAGAAATCATCCATGACAAATGGTAAAGGGAGCAAGCAGCCATGGGCTCAAAGGGTCTCACTGGGGGACTGGGTCCTGGATCGGTGGGAAGAGCCGCTCAAGGCCCTTAAGAAACCGGATTGACATTTAGTGTGAGAATACTGATTTATCCTGGATGTGAGGTGGAAGGCCAATATGGCTGCCAGGTGCACCTTGATCGAAGAGAAGGTGAGGCCCTGTTGCTTTAAGTGAAGCAGGTAACCCAGGATGGACTGCAGAGATGACTGGGACGGGGAGATGTTGCTCTCCAATGCCCAGCAAGAGAAGCACTTTCACTTTGCTAGGTAAGTCACTGTGGTGGAGGAGTTTCTGCTTTTCAAGAGAATCTGTTGTACCTGACTAGAACAGGCCTGTTCCTCCAGGTTCAGCCACGCAGCACCCATGCCATGAGGTAGAGAGTGGTAAGGTTTGGGAGCAGGAGCTGACTGTGATCCTGCAACAGTAGGTCTGGGCGGTTGGACAGTGGCCACAGTGCAGTCACAGCCAGATCCATGAGCATGTTGAACTAGTGCTAGAGAGACCACGCTGGGGCGATCATAGTGCCTTGTCCCTCTTGATTTTTGAGAGGACTTTGCTGATGAACTGAATTGGCAGGAAGGCGTATATCACGTCTCCTGACCATGACAGGAGAAAGGCATTGGAAAGGGAGCCTCTGCTGAGGCCTTGGAGAGAGCCGAACTGACAATTCTTTCTGTTCTCTTTCTGTTCTGTTCTGAATTAGTCCATGCAGGGAGCCCCCCACTTCTGGAAGAGCCTTGATGACCTCGGAGTGGAGTAACTACTCGTGTTGAGAGAAAAAGGACCCACTGAGGTGATCTACCAGCGTGTTCTGGATGCTGGAAAGATGCGAGGCTTCCAGGTGGATTGCATGCTGAATGTAAAAGTCCCACAGACGGAAGGCCTCCTGGCAGAGAGTCGACGAGCGTGCCCCCTCCTGCCAGCTGACACAAAACATCGAGGCCATGTTGTCTGTCAGCACCTGCACCACCCAATTGGACAGCTGGGGAAGACACCACAGGCAGACACCAAGATGGATGGCCCTGAGTTCCCTGATGTTAATATGTAATGTAAGATCTTTTTGAGACTATGTTCCTTGAGCCTGCAACCAAGGTTAGATGCATCCTATATCAAGGCAATTGTGGGTTGTGGATTCTTGAACGGCACTCCTTCCAGCACCAACCTCGGGTCGGTCCACCACTGCAGAGAGGTAAGTACCTTTGGAGGGACCGTGATGACCTTGACCAGGTGATATCTGACCGGGGAGTAGACTGCCACTAGCTAATTGGAAGGGATGCAGTCTGAGCCTTGCATGGCGGATGACATATGTGCATGCTGTCTTATGACCTAATAACCTGAGACAGACCCAGGCTGCGGTGAGCGGTTGTGCGGTGATGCTGGCAATTAGATGTGACATTGCCTTGAACCTGGCCTCTGGCAGGAATGCTCTGGCTCGGGTAGAGTCAAGTACCACCCTGATAAACTCTATCCGTTGGACTGGGACTAACGTTTACTTTTGTTCATTTATCAGCAGGCCCAGAGCTCAACAAGTGGCTTGCAGTACCTCCATGCTGCATTGGACTTGTGCCCTGGAGCGGCCCTTGATGAGCCAGTCATCAAGGTACAGGAAAATCTAGATACCCTGACGCCTGATGTAGGCTGCTGCCACTGACATGCATTTTGTAAACACTCTTGGCGCTGTTGCAAGGCCAAACGGGAGCACTGCAAATTGGTAGTGGGCATTCCCAACTATGAAATGTAGGAACCGTGTGTGAGCATGGAATATTGACATGTGAAAGTAAGTGTCTTTCAGATCAAGGGCAGCATACCAGTTACCTGCATCCAGGGAAGGAATGATTGAGGTAAGGGAGACCATGCGAAACGTCAACTGCTTGAGATACTTGATGAGGTTCAGCAGATTGAGATGGGACGTAGACCCCCTTTGGCCTTTGGGATCAAAAAATAGCAGGAGTAAAACCCCTTGCCCCTTAAATGCAGCAGGACTTCTTCCATGGCTGCCACCTGGAGAAGACCTTGTACCTCCTGAATGAGCAGATGCTCGTGAGAAGGGTCCCTGAAGAGGGAAGGGACGGAGGATGGGGATGGAAATAAACTGGAAGGTATATCCCTCTGCTACTGTGCTGAGGACCTACCGATCCAATGTTATAGAGGTCCAGGCAGGGAGGAAGGGGGACAGACAGTTGGAAAATAATGGAGGAGCAGGATCCAGGACACAGGCTGGCAGGCAGTGATTTCCCTACACCCCTCCTGAATTTCCCCAACCCCCTCAATTTTTGTGAATTAGTTACATGCCAATTTAATGATTGTTTGGAAATGTGAATTGAAATTGAAACAGTAATGCACACTTTAAAAGCATATAAAGTATATGATCAAATACATGTATCAGAAAAAGTATAATAGATTTGAAAAGTATGAACATAGACTAGCTTCCTTATACAGCTGTTTTTTATGACAATGTCAGTGCATTCATTTCGGTGATGTTGGCTAACCTAATAATTTCAAATGATGATTTGTAAGCAAAGTCTAAATGAGCTTTCCCTGACAGCTAGTGATGAGCTGGGGCTGCGGGGAAAGGCTTCAGGGCCAGATTATATTTACATTCACACCTAATCTTCTTCGGTATCCAGCAAACAGAGCTGTGTTGCCCAAGTGATAGATTTTGGCTGGGATTGGGTTACAAATCACTTGAATGCGGTGCAGGGGGGGAATGAAATGTTGTTGTTCTTATTGTATGAGTAAAGGGCAGTAGAACTGTACTTAGCCTGTGCTGATTGAGGGCATCAAAAGAGAGGGTGGGGACCTGTCCCTCCACTGTTTAAAGACAGAGCTGATTAGCCTCCATAGATAGTCTTTTGTTCTGTTAGGTGACCACTGCAGCTAAAATCATTGATAATCAGGTCTAAGTGCTTAGTCCTGCTGTGGGGACAGTGTTTCTGTGGAAGAGATGGCCCAGACTGCACTAGCAGTGAGGTTCCCCCACTGAAACCTCAGCTGAAATCACTGAGAGCTGTGTGGAACCTCAAGAGACCAACTCCCAGAGGTCACAGTGGCAGGTGGCAGCAGAAGGTGACTGCACAGGGCCATTGGTAACAGAGTGGTGGAGTGAACCGTGGAACAATGAACAGCAGTGGCCAGAGTGAACAGTGAGCAGCTGGAGGAATGAGCAAGGTGCCATCTTGCCCCCCACCTGGGAGGTGTACTCACAAGAAAGCACCTTTGAACTCTGATTCTCCACTGACCAAGGACAACAGCGGTGAGTGGGGTGTGGAGGAGGGAAAAGTGAGGGGCACATTAAATAAACAGTTGTTTGTTGGACTATATTTTAATGACTTTGCTCCAGAATGCTAGATTTGTGACTGGGAATGGAAACTTATATAAATATGTGTAACCCTTCTGCCTATCTGAGTTGGCAGCAACAAGGGCTGGGTTCAGTATCTAGGGGTTCCGTTTCAATAACACAATGCAAAACTGGCTCGAGCCCCCACCCAGTGATCTGGGACAATTACATACCACTCTCCAGGCGCCTCTAAGAGGCAATACTTCCCCTCTCACAAGCACAGAGTCTAAGTGTAGCAAAATCCTTTTAATAAAGGAGGGAAACAATGTGGCATTATGTTGGGGAAACACCACAAACAGGATTCATAACACAAACCATGAGCAAAAGACCCACTCCCTCAAGTAAGTTTGGCAGTATCCTTTTCCCCTCAGGGTCTTAAGTCCAGCAACCCAAAAATCACCCAAAAGTCCAACAACCCAAAAGTCTCTGTCCCTGGTCAGTGCAACCCCAGAGTCCAAAAGTTTATCTGCAGAGTTTTACCTCCCAGCCTGGGGTGGGCGAGGCAGGGGGCACAGCGGTGTTATGGGGCACTTTACGTGGTCCGAGGCCGACTGCCCGCCTCTCCATGGGGTTCTGCTTCAGCCATCACCACGAGCCGCTCTGCCAGCTGCTCCGCTCCACACAGGTGTCCAAAGAGCCGCTCCAATCGTCCTGCAGGCTGCTCAGCAACATATCTTCAGGCCCCAGCACTCCATGATTTCAGTTGGTAGTAGGGACCTCAGTGCTGGTGCACCTTTGGCCCAAAGTGAATTCAGTTCAGCAGCCTGTAACTAGTCTCCTAATGAAATTAAAATTAGCTCTGATATTCTATGTAGAGAAAGTGCAATTGGTATTTCAGGCCCTCAAAGGGGCCTATACCATCAGGTACAAAATACCTGTCCCAGCCACTCTCAATTCACTGGGTTTTGAACCCTTGTCCTTGTCTAGTGAGTGCTACTTAGTTGATGGCAAGTCCTCTGTCATAAACAGTTTCATTGTCCTTGATTCACATAATCAGGATAACAACACTTTATCTTCCTGCCCGAAAGAGAGAAACGGGAATCCCCAAACAGCCAAAGTGACTATTTGCGGCTGCATATGGGTCATGCTAGCGGGGTGGGTGTGCCTATGCAAACAAGATCAGCCTCTGAAGTTCTTTTCCACAACTCACACAATTCACCCACGAATGTCAGGGTAGAGCCATCCTACTCTGCTTACATATGTTTCCTAGTAGGCCAAGATTTTTAACATGCATTATTTGCCAAGGTTGTTTCTCACATGTTCTATCTGTGAGAGTGTCATTTGTTGGGGAGTTTCTGTACCTAAACATTTTATTATTATAATAATTTTACATAAGGAAGGTCATTACTGGGTCAGACCAATGGTCCATATAGCCCATATCTATCTTCCACATGTAAGATGGCCAGGTGCTTCAGAGGGAATGAACAGAAAGGTAATATCAGTGATCCATCCTTGTTGCCCATTCTCAGCTTCTGGCAAACAGGCTAGGTTACCTCAGAGCATGGTGTTGCATCCTCCCCATTCTGGCTATAGCCACTGATGGACTGTTCTCCAGGAATTTATCACGTTCTTCTTTTAATCCTGTTATAGTTTTGGTCTTCACAGCATCCCCTGGCAAGAGTTGCACAGGTTGACTTCATGTGTGTGAAGAAGTACTCCTTTTGTTTTTTTAAATCTGCTGCCTGTTAATTATGGGTGACTGCTATTCTTGTGTTATGTGAAGATTAAATAACATTTCCTAATTCACTTTCTTTCACACCAGTCATAGACTTTATAGACCTCTATCATATCCCCCCTTAGTCGTCTATTCTCTAAGCTGAAATTCCCAGTCATTTTAATTTCCCTCTGGTCATACCCCTAATCATTTTAGTTGCCCATCTTCCAATTCAGTATATCATTTTTGGGATGAGTGACCAGATCTGCACACAGTATTCAAGGTGTGCACATACCATGGATTTATATAGAGGCAATAGTGGTATTTCCTGTCCTATTATCTATCCCTTTCTTAATTATTCCTAACATTCTGTTTGCTTTTTGACTCCCCGCACATTGAGTGGATGTTTTCGAGAAACATCCACAATGATCCAAAATCTCTTTCTTGAGTGATAACAGCTAATTCAGACTCCATCATTTGTGTGTGTAATTGGATTGTTTTCCAATATGCATTACTTTGCATTTATCCACATGAATTCATCTGCCATTTGTTGCCCAGTCACCCAGTTTTGTGAAATCCCTTGTAACTCTTCGCGAGTGCCTGGGACTTAACTATCTTGAATAGTTTGTATTCATCTGCAAATTTTTCCCTCACTGGCTACCCATTTTTTCGCAGATCATTTATGAATATGTTGAACAGTAATGGTCCCAGTACCAACCCCTCAGGGATACCACTATTTATCGCTCTCCATTCTGAAAACTGATAATTTATTCCTACCCTTTGTTTCCCATCTTTTAACCAGTTACTGATTCAAGAGAGGACTTCTTTCTTATCCCATGATGGCTTACTTTTCAAAAGTCAATTTAAACTAAATACATTTTTTAAAAAAAATTATATTTTTTTAGAAATCTAGACTGGTTATGTGTTTTGGTGTAACTTGCATTATTCTTATGTTAAATTTGCATTATCCTAACAAAGCATTTACTTTATTCATCTCTCTTTTATATATCTCATTGGCCCTGACCACGCCCCCACCCCAATGTCAATTCCTGGGGAAACCACTGCTGGCAGGTCATCCTTGAGTGCACCCTCAAAATGCCTGCTTACCATCCAGTTGGTTATGATTGGAGTTTGAGTGAGCAGAGGATGCTGGCTGATGGCCTTGCCAGTGCTTATAGACCTTGCCCTTTCTACGGAAGGGCTCTGACTGAGGTTGGCTCCTGAACCTATGGATCTGTTGTGGCTTAAACCACTTCCTTGCTGGCCCCGGCGTGTACAAGCCCAGGGTGCGCAGGATAGCCCTGGAATCTTTCAGGCCATGCAATTTGCTGCCTGTCTGTTCTGAAAACAGTGCCAGACCATCGAGCTTGAGGTCCTGGATGGACTGTTGAACCTCCGTCAAAAGGCCCGACGATTGCAACTAGGATGCCCCCCTCATTGAAATCGCCGAGGCCATGGTTTGGGCTGCAGAGTCTGCCACATCTGAGGCTGCTTGATGGACTGCCCTGGCTACTGCCCTGCCCTCATCCAGGATAGCCAGGAATTCCTTCCTTGGTTCCTCTGGAAGTGCATCCAAGAACTTGGCCACCGACTGCCAGATATTAAAATCATAGCAGCCAAGCAAGGCCTGGTGGTTGGCCACTCTCAGCTGGAGGCTCTCTTTGCCTCCCTTGTTCTTGGGCATCGATCCCGGTTGTCCCTGTCTGTTGCACTCATTGGATGCCAACACAACCAGTGAGTTTGGGGCAGGGTGGGTGTAAAGAGACTTGTACCCTTTGGCGGGGATGTAGTATTTCCACTCTGCCCACTTGGAGATGGGGGGGGGGGCAGCGAGGAAGGTGTCTGCCATAGGGCTTTAGTGATTTTTGCCACCCCCTTCCTATATGGCAATGCCACCCTGGCTGGGGATGCCACCCTGAGTACGTCAAACAAGGAGTCCGAGGGCTCTGCCAACTCCTCAGCTTCCAGCCCCAAGTTGGAAGTAACCTCTTTAAGAGCTCCTGGTGAGCTTTGGCATCGTCCTGGGGAATTGGGTGAGAGGCTCCCACTATCGCCTCATCAGGTGAAGATGAGGAGGAGGCAGGTATGGGCGATATCTGCCAGCTCCATCACTTGTGCTGTGGGAGCCTGAATTGAGGCTGGTTGAACCTGAGGAGCCCGCTCTGACTCCATGTCTGAATCCAGGGACGGACGGGAGACTGTTGCCGACTGTCAGATGTCCCCGAGACTGACCTATGCCCCTCTGATGGTTGGGAAAATTCCCAGGGGTTCCAGAGTTGCCAGGGGGCAGGCCACTGGCCCTGTGGCTATGCTGCCACTGGTGGCCCAGTGAGAAATGCTGATGCCCCTGATGGGTGGCCCTGGTCCATGGGCAGAATCTCCTCCTCGCTGTCAGAGCCCGAGGAGGGGGATACATATCTGGGGGACAAGAACAGTGCCGAGGTTGCATGTCTACCCCATTCCTGTCGGCTCTAGCCCTGAACCTCTTCAGAGGCTCTGTAGGAGGGTGATGGCTCACGGTGTCACGATCCTAGTGACTGATGGTGGCGTTCAGCAGATCTGCAATGGTACCTCAGTGATCAACGCCTTAGGCTTAGAGAGCAGTGCTGCTCTATAGATCGGGAGCAGAAATGGGAGTGTGAAGACCGATGTGTCAGAGACCACTGACACGCTCGTAGTGAACTGCACTGGTAGTCCGGCGACCAGGGACGGGGCTCCGGGGACTGGTGTCTTGACCCTCTGGAGTGGTGCTGTGTGCTGGGAGACCACTTGGGTGCTCCCAGGACTGGGGCTCTGAGAACTGAGTCCGTATCTCTGTAGGTCTGCGCCAGCCCACTGACGATCGCTGCCTCAAGCCCAAGGAATGCTGCCTGGAGTCTGTGGACCGATGCCAGGAAGTCTGGCAGGCAAGACGACCCACATCCAGGGACTGGTGACACTGCTCAGGTGAGTGTTGCGGGAAACCCCCTGTGGCGAGGAACAGTACCGCACTGATGGGGACTGATGGAAGGGTCCTAAGACTGGTTTACCCCTTGAACGGGGCACTTCCGTAGCTGGCGTAGGCAGCACTGGCAGGGAGAAAATGTCTCTGACAGCCTAAAAGGCTTCCGGCACGGAGGTGCTGAGTGCCTCTGCCCCTCCCCAGGGTGGAGGGCAGATCTTGGTGTGGGCCCGACCACTTAGTGGGAGTCAGAGCCAGCCACCATCTGGAGGGGAAGAGCTGCCCTTCATGGGTCTTTGCTCTCCTCTGGCCCTTTTCTTCCCTTTACCGGACGTACGAGAATGTCCCCTCGCAGCCTTTCTTTGCTTTTTAGCTAGTACTGGGGATCGTCGCCGGTCTGCGACTAGTGCTGGTGGCACACTCCACACCAAGGCTGCAGTGCTAGGAGCAGAGTCCTTGGTCATTGGCGCTGAGGCCGGTGGCAGGGTCAATTCCATAAGGAGCGCTCTGAGATGAATGTCCTGCTCCTTTTTGGTCTGTGGTCTGAAACTCTTGCAAATGTGACACTTGTCGCTAATGTAGGTTTCCCCTAAGCACTTCCAGCAGCTTCTGTGGGGATTACTGACTGGCATGGGTTTCCTGAAGCAGTCAGAAGGTTTGAAATCCAGGGACCGGGGCTGACAAACTAACCCCGAGTTAGTCCCAAGGCTAACAAACTAATACAAAATCTACACTAAGGACACTATAAAATTAACAGTTTTTTAACAACTGTATACAAAAAATTCACTACTAGGCGCATTTGAGAGGAGTAGGCTTGTCGAGGCAAGGAGATGTTCCAGCACCATCACTGGTGGTAAGAAGGAACTGAAGTGGGGGAGGGGGCTAGTGCTGGTCCCCTGCAGATACCACTCAGGGAAAAACTTTGGCACCGGTGCATGTGGCGAGCACACACACCTGCCATGGAGTGGAAAAACTTTGGCACCGGTGCATGTGGCGAGCACACACACCTGCCATGGAGTGGACATGAGCAGCACTTGAAGAAGATGAAACTAATTTCCACTTGTGGTCTGAACCATATTTAAACGTAGTTCTTCTGAGATAAACTCACTTCTATGTTTTAATCCACTGATAACTTTGTACCACACCTGATTCATTTTAAATTTTCTTCAAGTAAATCTCAAAAGTCTTCAATTACACTGTCCTAGGATATGTTTTAATGAGCAGAAGCATTAACGATAGAAAAAAATACTGACTTTTAAAATCTTCCTTATCTGTCGGAGGTGAAAATATGCATATTATTTCCTTCTATTCAGATTTTAAAATAATTAAATCACAAAAGCACTAAAGATTTCCATTTGTGGTAGAAGCAGAGTGTTGAAAGTGCCAAAGAACATTGTTAGTTCAAACTGAATTTGGCAGCTCTCTTTTGCATCACTTCTTTTGTCAGGGCTGCAGAAAAATTATAGTGTCCAAAATATTATGCCATGCCATAAATTCTTGATTATATTCTTGGGCTGGTAAACACTAGTGTTATACATGTCTTCCCATATGATCTTTGCATGCTTTTGTTGACAATTACAAACCCTGCTTTGTATAGCTCCCATAGAGGAGACTGGGGCTTCAGCTTTTTGCTCTTTTGGAGAAAAAATCTATCATCAAAATTCTGTTTTGGGTAAAAAAAAAAATTAAGTTATACAGTGTTATTTTGTATCTATCGATCGTATACTTGCAAATCGTGCAATTGCATTTGACCATGTACAGTTAAACACCTCAATGGTCATATGGAAGCACAATTTGTTAATGCATGTAAATACACAACTGTACATAGACTTTGGCTACTGAACATGTTGCCATTAAAGTGCAAACCCTGTACATACACACCAGTGCATTCCCTGCTTATTAGCTACCTACCATAAACCTCTGTTGACATAAATATTGCTCATGCGTAACCATAACACAATTTTTTTAACTCTTGCATTAAGATTCTCAGTTTCTTGTGAATTCAGTCACTGTGGTATTTTCCTTTTTAAATGGTTTTTATTAATACTTGTTTGATTTGTACGAGGTGCCTGACAGACTTATTATCCACTTTGGTGATGAAAAACTCCTGACGAGGTCCGGGAGAACAGGATTCCAAGGATCAGCATGATGTCTGTCTTATAAAGCTCTCATTCTTCTGGCTGACCATCTGTGCATGAAAAAGGGCTGCTACTGCGCAGCAGTGGTTTTGTTGAGCTTGGCCTTGATTTCTTTTTTCCAGATCCTGACTAATAAATGGGGGGTTGGGGATGTCGGGGACAGCCAGGGAAGGGTGTGTGTGGGGGGAGAAACCTCAGAGAGAATTTCATTGGGGAGTGGTGGGGAATGCGGGGGCTGAAAGCTTAAAAAATGACTGACTAGTAGAAGAGTACAGTAAAGTCAGTGAATAATTTTAGTGTCCTGGTGTAGCAGCTTGGGAATGTGCCATATTAAACAATAACATCTTCCAAGTAAGTGAGAGAGAGGGGCAGAGGAAGAGGAGGAGTGGGATGAAGGGCGGACCGGGAAGGGGGGCAGGGGAATGATTGAATTCTTGAGTACAGGCACTGCCAGTTCTTGGATGGGCTACATTTTATTTTTCGTACATTTTTAAAATTAGACATTTGACAGAATCCAAGCCCAGGGTATAAAATCAGTGTTGGTCTTTTACCAGGGCTTGACAAAAACATCACAGGTAGGCTGCTGCTTCAAGTTTTATACAAATAAATTAAAGAGTTATTGCTTCTTTGGAGCCTTGTGGACCTCATCTCTATGAAGTCCCATTAGGGCATTTAAAGAACACTAAGGCTAGGCTTACAGGGACGAAGGGAGCTATGTCTCTGGTTCTGGCTTCACCAGGATTTATGGAGTTCACATGGGGCAGGAGCTGCCGCAGAAGGGAATTTTCAGCTTGCTGGATGTGTAGGGGCTGTGTTCTGGCAGGAAGGGTCTCTATAGAGGACTGTGTGTGGAGCCATGGGCAGTCTTGATTTAGGGTCACGTGAATGCAGTGTCAAGGATATATCTGTTTTGGGTAAACTGCTGCTGTGCCTGAATGTTGCCCATAGTACTTAGTTTCATTAAAAAGAAAACCTGGCCGTAGCCTCCAAAGGGATTGATGTACCATCTGGTAAGAAGATACAGAGAGCTATATATGCGCATGCAGATGTACGCCCCTGGTTACCAATGCACAGAGGATTTAGGCATAGAGCTTCCATTGGAACCCCTGCTGGTTTCATGCATAAGCCCTCTTCTCCTCAGTGGCTGAGTAGATCTCACAGGATGAGCTTCTCTGCAAGACGACAGCAAACGGCTTACCAGAGACACAAATTTCAGCCGCCACTTGACCATAAGACTTCATTATGAGTCTGAAATCATACACTTTGGGCTTCCAGTGAAGGGGGAGGGGCAAAAAAGTAAAAACTCTGCTGTAAAATGCATTATATAGGGTCACTGGGAAATTCAAACTGCTTCAAGGGTTTGAGCTAACTTACGATGGGAGGCAAGTCTGAGACCAGACTGCACTGGTGAGAGAAGGTGAGGGAAGTGGAAAATCATGGATGAAGCATGGAAACAGAGCTTTTATAAGGCTCTTTCTTCAGTAGTTACCATAGCTGAGAACCATCAAAGAGATCAGAAAACTTTATTCACTTATGATTAACACCATTTAAGAGGTGCTAGTGCCTTTAAGAGCTTAAACACCAAGTAGGATGTAGCCAGTTTTCAGGAAAGGTGTGGACAGTATGTGAGGTTTTGCCGGTTCTTTCTGGTGCCTATTTAATTAGAAAGTTGAAGTGGCACAATAGAAATCAAAGTGTTTTTTTCCAGTTGGCAGCAGGGGAAGAGTCTATATATCCCTGATCAGACACTGAAAATGGTCTCTTAAGCCTCACACATATGGTACTACTATTGTATATGCACAGTACCAAATAATTGAAAGGGAGATTTTTGTTTTTGGAAAGTTGCCTGATGGTTGGCTTCAGTTATAGCTTCCATGGAGCTGCAGCAAGGATGAAACTGGCCCCATGTCTTTCTGACTAAATACTTCTATGGATGAAGAAAGGTGCCTGCAGCCTATTCTTTATCTATATTGGAACAAAGATCCATCTCAATCTCAAATATCATTAAAACTAGAGAAAAAGAATGATCACAGTTAATGCTGCAGATGAGACTCTTGTGATCACCTGGTTTGGGAAAGCCAATGAAATCTTAGTAGATATTTATGTTGTTGCTGATAATATTGCTGCTGCCATAGTTTATAGACTTTAGGACTGGAAGGGACCTCAAGAGGTCATCGAGTCCAGTCCCCTGCCCTCATGGCAGGACCAAATACTGTCTAGACCATCCCTGAGAGACATTTATCTAACCTACTCTTAAATATCTCCAGAGATGGAGATTCCACAACCTCCCTAGGCAATTTATTCCAGTGTCAAGCGAGCGGCCTGACAGTTAGGACTTTTCCTAATGTCAACCTAAATCTCCCTGCTGCAGTTTAAGCCCATTGCTTCTTGTCTATCTTTAGACTAAGGTGAACAAGTTTTCTCCCTCCTCCTGATGACACCCGTTTAGGATACCTGAAAAATGCTATCATGCCCTCTCAGTCTTCTCTTTTCCAACTAATAAACCAATTCTTTCCAGCTTCCTTCGTAGGTCATGTTCTCAAGACCTTGAATCATTCTTGTGCTCTTCTCTGGACCTCTCCAATTTCCCACATCTTCTTGAAATGCAGTGCCAGAACTGGACACAATACTCCAGTGAGCGTCAACCAGCACAGTGTAGGGTGGAAGAAATGACTTCTTGTGTCTTGTTTACAACACACCTGTTAATGCATCCCAGGAATCACGTTTGCTTTTTTCGAAGAGTATCATACTGTTGACTCATATTTAGCTTGTAGTCCACTATGACCCCTAGATCTCTTCTGCCATACTCTTCCTAGACAGTCTCTTCCCATTCTGTATGTGGGAAACTGATGTTCCTTCCTAAGTGGAGCACTTTGCATTTGTCTTTATTGAACTTCATCCGGTTTACCTCAGACCATTTCGCCAATTTGTTCAGATCATTTTGATTTTGACCCTGTCCTCCAAAGCAGTTGCACCCTCCCAGTTTTTCGTATCGTCACACGTCTAATACGCGTACTTTCTATGCCAACATCTAAGTCGTTGATGAGATATTGAAAACAGAACCGAATCCTAAAACTAGACCCCCTGCGCGAACCCCACTTGTTATACCTTCCAGCAGATTGGGAGCCATTAATAAGTACTCTCTGAGTACGGTTATCCAGCCAGTTATGCACCCACCTTATAGTAGCCCCATCTAAATTGTATTTGCCTAGTTCCTGTATCCGTGTCCAAGAGCCAAAGCAGCATCTATAATACTAAAGAGAAATGTATCTGTTATGAATGGCAACATTGTTAATTGTTACACCATACTCACTTTTCCCTCCTGGCTTCCTCTTTAATAAATATTTTAGATAGAGAGATGTGTACTGCAAGGTTACCAAGATCTGAATATTCCAATTAGGTATGTAGTGTATGTGGAGGCAGAGAGCTTTATTGTAGCACCTGTTCTTGGTTCTAACCACAAAATGCTGCTTGTGAAAAAGGGTAAGAATCCAACAGTGAAAAGAGTCAGAGAGAGAGGAAGGAACCCCAGGCGATTAAGTATATGTGCTCTGATTTCAGCTCAGAAGCTGTTATAAAGAAGAGATGACCAAAATAGTTTGGATAGAAAAAGCACTCAGGCATTGGCCTAGTTTTGGAGCATAATTTGAAACGAATCTGGGCTGTGATTCTGAAATATTTTAATACATCTTGTTTTTTCCCCCACTTCTGATTTCTGTCCAAAAGTGGAAGTGCAGGAAATCCCTCAAGAAAGGCTGTTCTGGAGATTTCCAGCCCAATTTTGGGCTCTAGAGGATCAGATAGTTTGGATAAGCCTATGAACTTTTGGATGTTTATCTGAACTGAACCTGAACTCTGAGCCTTTTAAGGTTCACCAGTCTCTATTAGGGCCAGTTTAGCTCCAGTTGAAATCAGTGGGAGGCAGGTTCATAAAGAAGATGATTTTTAATGTTCTTCTCTCTCTTTGTCTTCAGCCATGGACGATTCCACCCCTCAGAGAATTTCTACTTCCTGCTGAGCATTGAACAAATAGAAAATGAAATATAAATGTACCAAATATGTACAGCCACACATTGCATTCAACACTGCTGTTCCAGCTGCTATCCATCCCGCTTGTTACTTGCTGTCTTTGCAAGAGGATTTAGCCAGAAAGAGAAACTCATATACCTCTCTTGATATCTGTTTCTTTCCTGACTGGAAAACCACTGACCAAAGATGTCAGGACATTAAGTTATTGATGAATAGTCAACAAAACAAAACACAACAACAACAACAAAAACAAACCAACCAAAAAAACCCAAGTAAAGCAGATGTTTCTTTGGTTCAATAAAATTTGTCGAGGTGAATATGGTAATGCTATTTATATGGCCTCATCACTGTAGATCTGAGTGGCTCCCATTTATTTATAGATTTATCCTCCCAACACCCCCGTGAATTAGGGAAGCAATTTATAATCCCTTTTATGAAGAGGAGGAGCTGAGGCACATAGGTGATGTCATCCTGACAAAACTTCCATTGACTTCCATGGAGCCAAGATTTCACCCATAGGGATTGTCACTTGCCCAAGGTCACACAAGAAGTCTATGGCAGAGCCAGGAATGGAAGCCAGATCTCTGAGTTTCAATCCAGTGTCTTAACTACAAGACCAGTGTTTCTCAGCTGGTAAGATGTGATCCTCCCAGGGGCTTCATGAAAAGGTAATCAGGGGCGCTGCAATGTGTTGAAAACTGTATTACAATCTGAAGCAAAGAAAGTCTCGCTCCTGCTCACCCATACCCTTGAAGGTCAAGTATTCTCTGTCAGCTTCTTGAAACATACACTGATATAAATTGTATAGGCTTGACATTGTTATCACTGATATATGATTTACTGTTACATTTACAATAAGTGTAAGGGAATTATGAAAAGTTTTGACTTCGAAGAAGGGATCACCAATATGAAAAGGTTGAGAAACATGCTGCCATCCTTGGAGAAGGCTCCTACTTCTGAGACTTTATCATGGATGATTGTAGCTTCAAACCCACCAAAGGCAGCTGCTGCATTGGGACAGTTGACTTCTGGACCTATAATACTGTGTTCCTGGTATGTGACCAAAATGGTGCACTGGGAAGAACATGTTAAGTTTCTTGTGTGAGATCTCAATAGTAACAATGCAGTAACAATGGCAGAGGGAGTTGTACTTAATTTTAATAACTTGATGAGATTAGGATGTTTTTGTCTGAAACATTTTCTCTTCACATTCAATATTTTTGAAAAGTCATACTTCTACTGACTTTGCTGTGCATCAGTAGTTCTATGACTTTTTTATATTGTCTGCTGCTTTAGAGGAATTTTTGGAGGCCGTATTTTATATCATAGCTCAGATTTTCAAAAGAACTCAGAAACCAGCAGCTCTCATTCAGGCACCTAAATAAGTGACTGAATTTTCATAAATGAACAGCTCTCAGCAATTTTATATTGCTTTCAGTGGAAGCTGCTGGGTACCAAGCACTTTTGGAAATGTAGCCACTTCCTTAAAGTGCCCAAAATGGGAACTCAGCCCTCTTGAAAATCTGGTCCTTTAGCCATGCTAAACTACTGTAGCAATATCAGTGTTGGGTGAAACTTTGGGCCAAGTTCATTTGAAAGGTTTGTGAACCATAGCAAATCTGGGCTAATTTATACTTTTGAGTGGGTGCTATATGGGACACCGCAATTTTGTGGGTTTCCCCAAATTTGGAGATTTTTAGCTGTGTTTCACTTTCACTGCATTTGGGGTCATTCAGACCTGAAATCCATGGGTATGAATGCACAAGGATAAAGCCTTAAGGAACGATTTTCATGAATCTCGTTGGACTGAAACTGCTAGTTTTACATAGCTGCAGTATGCACCTAACTGTGCACTGTAGGCAGCAATTCTCAAATGTATATCAGCTCTATTTGAACAAAAAGCTATGAGAACCTGTTCTGCTTCCATGGCACCCTGTTCATAAAGGGACCCATCTTCTCGTCTAATAAAACTAATATAATAAAGCACTGGATGAGTTCATGTACACAAATCAGGCAACAGTAATGGGTTAGTCAAAATGTCCATAGCAGCAGGATGTAGGAATGCCTTCTAGATACACTTAACCTGGTATGCACAACTGTGTTTATATAGCAAACCAAAGAAGATTAGCTACTATACACAAGGTCCAAGAAGATCTAAATCAGAGGAATTATGCTTATTCCAAGGATATGGTATACCAAACTTTTTATGATCAAAGATTGCTTTGGGGGGTTTCCCACAGATCGCACTCTTAACCTGAATTTGAGATATAAGTATAAAACTAACTGGTTCAGATGTTCACTATCTGAATAATTTTCAGCTTATCTGAGTACATCTTTGCTGCCTCTGTCTCATGTAACTTCCTTAAATTAACAATGGACATTGCCACCCATGGCTTGGTTATGACTTATTTTTGAAACCAATGTATTTGAGTAACTTTTGCACAATTAAGGGGAGAAAATTTCAAGTGGGACAAGTAATGTATTTTCTTCGTAAAATGTTTTAAAGAAGTTTAGCTAAAAGCACATTCCCATCAGCAGTGGCATAATCTAGCAGTGACGCGGCTTTATCTCTCACAGCGAGATAAACTCTGGACAGTAAACTGATGTGATTATTGGTCCAAATGAAAACATTCAACAGAGTGAAAGCATAAGAATAAACAGTCTCACATTCCATCAAAAGAAGAACTTTCAGCTGGAGGGAACTTCAACTGAAAGAACTGGATCCAACTTCTCTGAACCTTGGGGGCATTCAGATCTAGGGCTGGACCAGAACATCATGGCTTGGACCTGTCTCTGTGTTGGGTAGAATCAGGACTTTGAATGTAACACATACCCAAAGTTTGGGGAGTTTAGATCCATTCCCTATCTGGGTTTGAATGTCACAGTGCAGGGCACTTAATAATCGGATGAATGGGAAAATTGAATTCAAACACTAGCAACCTCGGGGAAGCTGGGCTCCGGATCTAATGCTGTATATAAACAGCATGGCTTTGGTCCAGTTTATCCCCAAAGCAATTTAATACAACAGCATGGTTTTGCATTCCCTGTTGCTGTTATTTATTTCTGAATCGTATACTTCTCCCTCAGGTCACAACCTAGTTTCTTTTCTAGCTGAAGTCTGAGGATAGGGATCAAAATCGTCTGTTAATTATTTCACAATCAGTTGTCATGAGAATGACTGTGATGTTGCAAATATTGTGTGAAGTATTCCCTTCTGGAACGAAGAGGAACTGGAGGGAAAATGAAGGGTGTGGGGAAGCCTTATGTCAAAGGTCAGCTGAGGTCAATCTCTTGTCTTGAGGCTAAGAGTTGGTCATTGTTTTAACGTCTGAAAATCAGACCACTCATTTAGCTGCCTCAGTATGCATATTGGAGTCTAACTTCCAACATAATTTTTGAGAATTTGGGCCATCATATTGTTTCTGCTCCCTAACTGAAACTTCTTAATGAGGAGAATAAGAAAGGATGGATGTTGAGTAACAAATAAAACACTGTCCATTATGAATGTTCAGACAAAAATCATTGGTGCAAAAATTATGATACGTTTGGGATTTATGAGTAAAGTTCACAAATTTGGTTGGTGTTTGATGCTTGTCCAAACACTTGAGAGCAACTGGTAATGTCACCTCATGAATAACAGCAAACTGATCTCACTATGTCAATTGCAAAAATATTTTCAAATCATTTCTGGCATTATTCCACCAGTTCTAGCCAGGACGCAAGCCATATAGTGCTTTAGAGAACAAAGCTATTGGCAGGCCAGTCCGTGGGGTGGGGAGGGGAAGCAGGGCCTGTGACATTGGTGCTGAGTTTCTAATCTGCTGCTTCCCCCAAGCTCTGCCCTGTCCCTTCCCCCATTCCACCCCTTTCCCCAAGACCCTACCCCTGCCCTGCTTCTTCCCACCCCCTCTCTGCCCCACCCAAACTGACTCGCCTGCCCTCCCTATCTCCTCCCCACCCAGTTCTGCCCCCTCCCCCGAGTATGCTGTGCCCTGGCTCCTCTCCCCTCCTTCCCAGTACCTCCTGATGCCATGAAACATCTGGTTCACAGCAGGCGGTAGGTGCTGAGAGGGAGGGGGAGGTGCTGCGGGCAGGAGGGGCTGGGGGAGGGGCAGGTTCTGGTAGGGGAGGCTTTTGGGGGGGCAGAGCTGCTGGTATAGGGCCATCTGGTGGCCCCCACGTCTTTCCAGTACCCTGTATCTCTTGCAGGTACTGGGTACTGGAGGGTACCACTGTACTTGCACTCCTGATGGCAGTTTCCAGTGGAATGCGGAACACGGAAGTAGAGGGTTAGACAACTCCTGCCAATCAATGTCTGCCCCTGGTATCAGGATTTTATAGTATGGACCATGATGGTAGCACTGACAGCTAGGATCATGATTTCTACCATGCTTATAGATACAGTATTATTGTGTAAAGCATTCTACTCTGCTTTTACATTACAAAAATGGCATATTGCAAGGTGCAAGCCACATATCTATTCTGTGTACCAGTTATTTCTTGTTATGCTTTAATTGGAAAGTCATGATTTTACATTGTTTTTTAGGCTGTCAAGTGGGTCCAAAATGTAATGGAAGAGTAGCCAGTTGTGTTCATGTGGTAATCACCAAATAAGCTTTCCCTACTGGTTTGATATAATTTTTCATCTGGGTGTGAACTGACTCACTTTGTATTTTGTATAAGGCAAAGTTTGGTACTTATAGAGAAAACCAGCAAATTCTACAGTATTCCCAAATAAACACAATGTTAAGCTGGAATGAATGTGAAATGAATGTGTCAGAAAATTAAGGGTAGAAGCATTAAGAGTTTTGGAATTGTCGCCTAAACAAGAATTACAAAAACAGGAATTTCAGAGTTCAGTCTAAACTTAATAGGAATCCAGAGATCTTAAGGTATAAGAAATGAACAGGTTAAGGCACCCAACAAACCTTAACTCTTCCCTGCAGTGACAATTGTTGTTAGTGCATATTCATGTTAGTAGTCCTTGATCATATGACACTGTTTTTTAAAGACACATTAGATTTTTTTCACTTTTCCCCTTCATGGTGTCAGTACATGACAGAGTTAAGGTTGTTTGGGTGCCTCAGATGTGCATTTCCACACTTCAATGCCTTTGATTTTATTTTTCCCTTCCTATATATTCTGTCAGTGGACAGCAAAACAGGACACTCCTCATGTGTAAATCTTTCCAACTCATTCTAGTAATAAAACTTAGGCAGAAGGCACACAGAAGGGACAGGGAAACAGAAAATAAAATATTGGGTGCTTGGCTGCAGCAGAATGGTGAATTCCATGACAAAAATGCAGAATACCATGAAATATCAGAAAAAAAGCTTTGTTCCATGGTTCTGGGATCACAGGGCCCTTGACTGAGAGGAATAGGCAGCTCACATTTTTTAGTGCTATTGTTTCAGGCTGTCTTCAGCTTCAGGCAGGCTTTGCTGCCAACAGTTTTTAGGTTTTTTCTGCAACCAATAAGGGCAAGAAAGTAAAAAAAAAGGTTAGATTGTCATGATCCCAATGGGATAAGCATCCTGATGTGTGTGCACTCTACCTTTACACTGGGGAATAGGAGAGATTGTGCCACCAACACAGCATGGGCCTATCCCTCTCTGGCACAGTATAGCTTTTGATATTTTTTTTTAAATGCAGTTCACAAAGTGTTGCTAAGGCTTATTATTTTATTTTTCTGGGCCCTCTGTGTTTTTAGGCCTCTTCTCCACTTGTTTTGCTTCTCACTCTGTGCAGCTTTTAGGTTGTTCTGACTGAGCTGGAGGCCTTGCTTGTCTGTTTTCCTTTCCCCTTTTCTCTTTTTGCAGAGGTGTTCTGTGATCTGTTGGGTCTGTATTCAATCCTGTTCCGACACCATGTAGCCATTACAGAGACACAAAACCCCAGGGTCTGGGGAATACAAGACTGTCTTTATTTCCTGTTTACCAGACTCTTTCCTCCATGCTATATGTGCCCTAGCAGCCATCTTGAACTAGTGGCTCTAAACATGCACAATTAACACTAAGTCTAAGTGTGTGTTTAAACCTTCAATAAAAGACCAGCGTCAGCAAGTCTCAGAGCCTGGGTCACTGACTTGGGCTTGAGCTGCGGGGCTCTGAAACTCCATGGGAGGGGTGGGGTCTCTGAGCCCTGAATGTCTACAGTGCTATTTTTAGGCTCACAGACTGAGCCCTGCAAGCTGAATCAGTTGACCTGGGCTCTGAGACTCACCCCATGGGTTTTTTATTGCAATGTAGACATATCCTAAGCTGTGATATATATATATATATAGAGAGAGAGAGCTTATCATGCTTTATGGCAGAAAACTTGCATGCTTTTGCCCTTATTAAGAAATACAAGACTTCTTTCAGGTTTGCTCCTGTGGAGTTCAATTGAAGTTTTGCAGCCTTCCATGGGAGACTTCCGTTGGGCTTTTAATCTATGGTATGGTGTGTTTATCTGTGAGGGAAAGAAAGTTGGTGTGTGTAATTTACTGTGTAACGGTTATGTTTTTCATGAATGCTGTGCCTGGCTGAAAGCAGTCAGGAACTAATGAGGACAGGGAGGGCTCCTGAAGAGAAAAATGTCTCACAGAGATAAGTTAAAGTCAGTCCAGAAGTGAATTGATGATTTTGCAAACCTCAAACCAAGTAGCCATCCCATTTTTCTTATACAACTGAATCATATTTGAAATATGAAGAATGTGTGCATGACCTTCATTTAAGCTGCCATGATCTATAGTTATCAGAAAGAGGAAGGTATCTCAAGAGGGAAACTTGAGTGAGACAAAAATTAACTATTCTGAACAAAATCTATATATGTGGGATTGCAAAATGATTCTAGGTCTGACAAATCCCGAGTGAAACCAGTTTAACCACAAGAAGTCTGTATCTTCCTTGTTCAGATGTTGCACAGTGAGTGTCTCATGAACTCAGGCTCCAGAACGGCTGAGGTCTCTAACTGGCTTTTGGTGAAGATGTGTTTGCTTCTTTCTTTCTAAAATCACTGCTTGAATTTTTTGCTGCCTTCTGTGTTCTGCTTGGATTTTGCTGTACTGGTTTTCTTTTAGTTGCTTCATCATGTTCTCTTTGTTTACTTTCTTTGGAGACTTAAAATGACCTAACTCCTTTTTCAAGATTATTTGGCAACTGAATTTGGAAATGTTCTTGCCCTGCTCTATTAAATGTGCTTTCATTTAAAAATAGGTATGACTGAGTGGAGAATTTTTTTTCATATTTATAATTCAACATGCACTTCCTCCATTTTCCCAGCCTTCCTGGGCAACCTTTCTTTCTGCCCTGCAGCCCCCCTCTCTTCATGTGAAAGTTCTGAAGCAGGCAGGAGTAATGAGTGGACCCAACAATTTCATTTTTTACTCCAAGATATCATTTTAATCTCCTGCAGTCAAAAACTCCAGTACTGAAAATAGCCCGACAACATAAGAACATAAGAATGGCCAGACCAAACGATCATCTAGCCCAGTATCCTGTCTTCCAACAGTGGCCAAAGCCAGGTGCCCCAAAGGGATATAACAGAACAGGTAATCATCAAGAAATCCATCTCTTGTTGCCTATTCTCAGCTTCTGGCAAATAGAGGCTAGGGACACCACCCCTGCCCATAATAGCCATTGATGGATCTATCCTCCATGAATTTATCTAGTTCTTTTTTGAGCCCTGTTATAGTCTTGGCCTTTTCAACATCCTCTGGCAAGGAGTTCCACAGGTTGACTGTGCATTGTGTGAAAAAATGCTTCTTTTTGTTTGTTTTAAACCTGCTGCCTATTAATTTCATTTGGTAGCCCCTACTTCTTGTGTTATGAGAAGGAGTAAATAACACTTCCTTATTTACTTCCTCCACACCAGTCGTGATTTTATAGACCTCTATCATATGCCTCCTTAGTCATCTCTTTTCCAAGCTGAAAAGTCCCAATCTTATTAATCTCTCCTCGTACAGCAGCCATTCCATACCCCTTATCATTTTTGTTGCCCTTTTCTGAACATTTTCCAGGTCCAATATATCTTTTTTGAGATGGGCAATCACATCTGCACACAGTATTCAAGATGTAGGTGTATTATGGGTTTATATAGAGGCAATATGATATTTTCTGTCTTATTATCTATCCTTTTCTTAATGATTCCCAACATTCTGCTCGCTTTTTTGACGGCCGCTGCACATTGAGTGGATGTTTTCAGAGAACTATCCACAATGTCTCCAAGATCTCTTTCTTGAGTGGTAACAGCTAACTTAGCCCCCATCATTTTATATGTATAGTTGGGATTATGTTCTCCAATGTGCATTACTTTGCAATCTTGTTCCATTTAGGTTTAGGTGGAGTCCATCCTTCCTGTATAGGCTTCCCCTTTCCCAAAAGTTTCCCCAGGTGAAAAACAACTGAGGAGAGTTGGGAGTTTTTCAAAGGGACACTATTAAGGGCCCAAAAGCAAGCTATTCTGATGTGTAGGAAAGATAGAAAATGTGGCAAAAGACCACCTTGGCTTAACCATGAGATCTTGCATGACCTACAAAATAAAAAGGAGTCATATAAAAAATGGAAACTAGGTCAGATTACAAAGGATGAATATAGGCAAATAACACGGGAATGCAGGGCCAAGATTAGAAAGGCAAAGGCACAAAATGAGCTCAAACTAGCTATGGGAGACCTTGTCAAAGGCTTTCTGAAAATCTAAATACACTATATCCACTGGATCTCCTTTGTCCACATGCTTGTTGACCCCCCTCAAAGAATTCTAGTAGATTGGTGAGGCATGATTTCCCTTTACAAAAACCATGTTGACTATTTCCCAACAAATTATGTTCATCTATGTGTCTGACAATTTTGTTCTTTACTATAGTTTCAACCAATTTGCCCTGGTACTGAAGTGAGGCTTACTGGCCTGTAGTTGCCAGGGTCACCTCTGGAGCCCTTTTTAAAAATTGGTGTCACATTAGCTATCCTCCAGTCATTTGGTACAAAAGCTGATTTAAATGATAGGTTACAGATGACAGTTAGTAGTCCTGCAATTTCACATTTGAGTTCCTTCAGAACTCTTGGGTGAATACCATCTGGTCCTGGTGACTTATTACTGTTTAGTTTATCAATTTGTTCCAAAACCTCCTCTAATGACACCTCAATCTGGGACAGTTCCTCAGATCTGTCACCAAAAAAAGAATGGCTCAGGTTTGGGAATCTCCCTCACATCCTCAACAGTGAAGACTGATGCAAAGAATTCATTTAGTTTCTCGCAATGGCCTTATCGTCCTTGAGTGCTCCTTTAGCATCTCGATGTCCAGTGGCCCCACTGGTTGTTTAGCAGGCTTTCTGCTTCTGATGTATTTTTTTTTTTGCTATTACTTTTGGAGTCTTTGGCTAGCTGTTCTTCAAATTCTTTTTTGGCCTTCCTAATTATATTTTTACACTTCATTTGCCAGAGTTTATGCTCCTTTTCTATTTTCCTCATTAGGATTTATCTTCCACTTTTTAAAGGATGCCTTTTTGCCTCTCACTGCTTCTTTTACTTTGTTGTTTAACCACATGGTGGCTCTCTTTTTGGTTCTCTTACTATGTTTTTTTAATTGGGGTATACACATTTAAGTTGAGCCTCTATTATGGTGTCTTTAAAAAGTTTCCATGCAGCTTGCAGGGATTTCACTTTTGGTACTGTACCTTTTAATTTCTGTTTCACTAACCTCCTCATTTTTGTGTAGTTCCCCTTTCTGAAATTAAATGCTACAGTGTTGGGCCACTGTGGTTTTCCCCACCACAGGGATGTTAAATTTAATTATATTATGGTCACTATTACCAAGTGGTCCAGCTATATTCACCTCTTGGACCTGATCCTGTGCTGCTTAGGACTAAATCAAGAATTGCCTCTCCTCTTGTGGGTTCCAGGACTAGCTGCTCCAAGAAGCAGTCATTTAAGGTGTCAAGAAACTTTATCTCTGCATCCCTTCCTGAGGTGACATGTACCCAGTCAATATGGGGATAGTTGAAATCCCCATTATTATTGAGTTTTTTATTTTTAATAGCCTCTCTAATCTCCCTGAGCATTTCAGAGTCACTAACACCATCCTGGTCAGGTGGTCTGTAATATAGCCCTACTGCTATATTCTTATTTTTCAAGCATGGAATTACTATCCATAGAGATTCTATAGTACAATTTAGTTCATTTAAGATTTTTACTTCATTTGATTCTATGCTTTCTTTCACATATATCAGGGTGGTTGGACACTGGAATAAATTGTCTAGGGAGGTAGTGGAATCTCCATCTCTGGAGATATTTAAGAGTAGGTTAGGTTAGATAAATGTCTCTCAGGGATGGTCTAGAGAGTATTTGGTCCTGCCATGAGGGCAGGGGACTGGACTCGATGACCTCTTGAGGTCCCTTCCAGTCCTAGAGTCTATGAGTCTATGAGTTCCTAATAAATCTAAACCTGTCCTCCCTACACCATTGTCTCCTCTACACATTGAGATCCTGCAGTTCTGCCAGTCTAACTGGCCCTGCATGTGGAACTGGAAGCATTCCAGAGAATGCTACCATGGAGATTCTGGATTTCAATCTGTTACCTAGCAGCCTATGAGATTTGGCCTCCTAGGACTACTTTCCTATCCTTCCCTATGTCATTTGTACCTACATGTACCATGACTACTGGCTCCTCCCCAGCACTACACATCTAGGGGTTCGTCCAGACTACCAGCTGTACCGGCAGGTAGCGATCGATTTTGTGGGGATCGATATATCGCATCTCATCTAGACGCGATGTATCGATCCTCAAACACACTCCCTTCCACTCTGGAACTCCACCGAAGCGAGCAGCAGTAGCGGAGTTGACACGAGGAGCCGCGGACGTCGATCCCGTGCAATGAGGACAGGAGGTAAGTCAAAATAAGATACTTCGACTTCAGCTACGGTATTCCCGTAGCTGAAGTTGCATATCTTACATTGACACCTCCCCCTAGTGTAGACCAGGCTTCTATGTCTCAAGAGATCCGCAACTTTTGAACCAGGCAGGTACGTCACGATGCGGTTCTCCCAGTCATCTATGTTTCTAATGATCCAATCTCTCATTACTAATCTCTTCC
Organism: Chelonoidis abingdonii; assembly: GCF_003597395.2. Lineage (NCBI taxonomy): Eukaryota > Metazoa > Chordata > Testudines > Testudinidae > Chelonoidis > Chelonoidis abingdonii. Next base: position 177,339,853 of record NC_133771.1, read on the forward strand.
TAATAACTAGAGTTCCCTCCCCTGGAGAGGTATCCTCAGTGAGAGAGGATCCCACAACATCATCTGAAAGGAGGGTCCCAACTATGGGATTTTTTCCCTCTGCTCCAGTTGGATGTTCTCCTTCCCTGAGACTTTTGTCCTTCCCAACAGCACAGAGGCTGTCAGACTGGGGGTGGGACCATTCTACTGTGTCCTGGAAAGTCTCATCTGTGTACCTCTCTGTCTCCCTTAGTTCCTCCAACTCTGCCACTCTGGTCTCCAAGCCCATACACCATCTCCAAGGACCAGGAGGTCCTTGCACTAAATTCACACATACACCACCTGTCCCCATAGGGCAGGTGATCATACATGCTGCATGGGGTGCAATAAATTGGGTAGCCCCCACTCTGTTGCTGGACTTCTGCCTGCATTATCTTTTTACTCCTGAAACTTTTTCCTTTGTTGTTGTTTTAATCAGGGGATGTTTTGGGGTTTAAGTTTAAAAAAGTTTAAGGTACGTTAAGTGTATGTAGCCCTCTCACACTTCCCCTATAAAGTCCCTCGCAAAAATCCCCTGTTAGCTGCTTCTGGTTGCTAGTATCTCTGCTTGCTCAGGGATGGACTTTTTAAAGCCTTGGTCTTCCTGAGTAGCCCCGCCCCCTGGTTAAGGGCTGAAGGGTGCTAAAGGGCTTAGGGATCAAAGCCTTGTTAAGAAGCTCTCAGCTCTCAGCCTTGGCTCAGCACCCACATTGTCAGCACACAGTCCCCCAAACAAGCAGATGACATGATATAATTCAGTCCAGCAGCAAGCACACCACAACACACACACACACACCCCCCAAACTTATCCCAAGAATCACATAATCGCTCCTCCTTCACCTGGAGAAGTTCCTCACAAACTCCCCTGTTGGCCACTCCTGTTCACTAGCTTCTGACAATACGGCCTTCAAAGGATAGTACAATAGTTTTTGTTCATGGACATTCTGTAAACATGACTTCTAGGTCTTAGTATTCACGCGGCACATCAGGGTAATCTGATTGCGGGCCACAGCTCCTATTGGCCAGGAATGGCGAACCACAGCTACTGGGAGTTGTGGGAGGCTGTGCCTGAGGACGATCAACAGCAGCAAAATGTCTCTTAGCCTGCAATCAGACTACTGGGATGTGCTGCATGTGGCCCGTGGGCTGCAGGTTGCCCACCGTTGCCTTATAGTCTTTGAATTATAGTTTACATTGATCCTATATCTCTAGTTCTATCTCCTTCTCATTTTCTCCGCGCTGTTTTGAGAGTCATTAAGATGCATGACAATTACAATGAACTAGATTACATTACATTGCACTTTATGTAGTAGTTAAGATCTTTGGGTGTGGTTAGTGATTTCGCATGCCTCAATTTTAAGGTACCCAACTAGAGGAACCTCAAAAGGACCTTATTTGCAAAAAGTGCTGAGCACCCAACCTCTTAAAATCAGCCCCCCTTTAAGGTGACTGTTGCAGGGCACCCAAATCACTAGTTACTTTGAAAATTTGACCAGCACCTTTAATATCACAGCTTTGAATATGCATGTCTAGGGTTGTGATATGTCTAAGCAATATCCTATAAGGTATAAAGCAATATCTTATAAGCTATAAAGAAGTAATGAGCTGAATCTACAGCAAGAGAGATTAGATTAGATATTAGGAAAAACTTTCCAACAATAAGTGTAGTTAAACTCTGGAATAGGCCTCCAAGGAAGGTTGTAGAATCCCTATTACTGGAGATTTTAAAGAACAGATTGGACAAACACCTGTCAGGTATGGTCTAGGTTTATTTTAGCCTGCCTCACCTCAGATGGGTAGGGGTTGGACTTGATTTCGTCAGGTCTCTTCCAGCTCTATGTTTCTATGATTCCAAGATAATGTGCTACGTTAGTATGAAACATGTCTCTGAATTTATTAAAGCATAATCTGCATGGTGCAGAGCTAAGATCCATAGAGGCATCCCCTCAGCAGTAGCTGTGGGGAATGTTTGGGAGTGGTCAGAGGGAGGTGTGAGGAGAGAACCAGAACATCCTGACTGAATAATGTATGGATCAGATAAATCTCTGGAGTAATTTCACCTGTGGTGAGTTTGATGCTCTGTGGGCTCAATTCACCATTGCCTTGCTTCTTGGGTACTTATTTACTAGAGCTGGTGAATTATTTTGTTGAAAAATTTTTCTGGGATGATTTTCTGTGATGAAAAACCAGAAATCCATTTTTTTGTGTAAGAAATTGGTTTTCAGTAAATGTTTCCCCCCTTTTCTTCTCTTTCCTTACCTCACCCTACTAGTCATGGTCAGATGGAGTGAGCCTCTCCTTGGTCTCTAGGTTTGGTCAGTACCAGAGGTGGGCAAATTTTTTACAGCCAGTGGCCTTCAAGCTGTGGAATTCCCTCCTGGAAGAGATCTACCCTGACTTGCCAGCTACATGTCCCATCTGGATGGTGTCCCTAGCCTCTATTTGCCAGAAGCTGGGAATGGGTGACATGGGATGGATCACTTGATGATTACCTGTTCTGTTCATTCCCTCTGGGGCACCTGGCATTAGCTACTGTCAGATGACAGGATACTGGGCTAGATTGACCTTTGGTCTGACCCAGTATGGCCGTCCTTATGTTCTTATGTTTTAACTGGCCCATCCTTGACTCTCCCCCCCTTTCTGCATCCTGTTCTATCAATTGGGAAATGACTCCTTTGTGGTGAAGCAGTTTGTGTTGACTGTCTTTGAGTTTCCTCATGTTGATGTCTTCATTCTGTCTGGCTGCATATTGGGACTAGTTGGTACATTTTGATTGTCTTTAAACATCTTGTAGTTTGATTTTATAGTGCAGTGCTTAGATCCTTTGTGACAGGTGGCCAATAAATGAGTTAAATAACATAAACGGGCATGTATCTCTTATGACTTATCTACAGAAATCACTCATGTCTAAGCTTTGAAAGATAAGCTTTGAAATATTAGATGCTATCTGTTTTTCCTGTGAATGGTGTTGTTAACAGAGAGAACAAAATCTTTAATTTTAAAGTAAATTTAAGTGTCTGTAAAATGGGCTTGACTGCTTGAACTGAAGTGACTGACTGTCAGATCACTAAACTTTAGTGACAGAGACTGAAGTGACATATTTAGCCACAGAGCAGGTACACTACCTACTTCACTGCATAGAGGTCTAACACAAGACTTATACACTATTTAAGCCCCACTTAAGCCCCAATATAGATTGCCAAATGCAATATGGATACATGTCCACTGAGACCAGCAATTCATCATTCATAGGTCATGATACAACCATCAGATGCTAACAACTTGCTGTGTCTAACAGTCCCAGCTGAATCTGAACCAGTGATTAGCAGTGAAAAGTGATGTATTGAATTGCTAGTCTCTTTACAAATCCAGTCACCAGTGGAAATGAAGCTATAATTTCTAACAGTGCAATGATATATTGATTTTATATGCTGCCATCCTATGAAACCATTTTTAGTGCCTAATCATCCTATAAAGAATGTTTTTTCCCACTCAAATTATACCATTTTAGGGTCTGCTCCTTCTCTCATTAAAGTCAATACCAAAACTCCTCTAGGCTCTCACTGGAGTTTGATTAGACCAAGAGTTTTTCATTGTTTACTGGATTTAGAGCCTGATCTTGTGCATATTCAAGGCAATAGAACATCTGCCATTGGGTTAATTGGGAACAGGATCAGGCCCTCAGGGTGATTTTAATAGCTAATGAAAGAGGCATTAGATAATGTGAGAAGAATATGAACATGCAAAATTATTTATTTTTCTACTGTATATAAATTCTATATAACTATATGAGAAAATTATTATCTGATGTGCTCATATGTTTTTAATATTTTGGGACTACATAACAAATAGCAATTTAAATGTTTCCAAAATATTTGAAGTTTTATTCTATCTGCTCGGTCCTCTTGAACATTAGCCAATGTTAATTCAAGCCCAGTTGATCCTAATAAGTCACTAAGACCTCATTTCATAAACATGCAATTCCAGATTATTATTTCTGGCACTGCTGTTAAGAAAAAGCTGCTACCCTCAGAACTGCAGAATTAAGGGATTATGGGAAATTGAAAATCATGAATAATGCATGAGTTTCCCCCCATAATGACAATTCTGGCTGTCTAGATAACTGACCCAGTCCTACCAACCCTGTCTTCTGTGAGTAGTTGATATGCACATGATTAGTTCCACTGGAGACAATGGAACTGTTCAGGTGAGTAGGGTTTGAGGATCGACCCAAACATATTGTGACAGACCCAAACCACTGGGGTACAGGAGTTTGGAAGAGGGCAAATATACTGGTCACTGGATGACTAGTTTTCTGTTCCCTGAGTGACCAGAGCAGGGACTGCACTAGAGTAATCAGGAACCTGCTAGAACCAATTAAGGCAGACAGGCTGATTAGAACACCTGCAGGTTACCAATCAAGGCAGGCTAATCAGGGCACCTGTGTTTAAAAAGGAGCTCACTCTAGTCAGGGAGGGAGGAGCTAGAGGAGAGGAAGTGCATGTGAGGAGCTGAGAGCAAGAGACACAAGGAGCTGAGACTGAGAGGGTGTGCTGCTGGAGGACTAAGGAGTACAAGTGTTATCAGTCACCAGGAGGAAGGTCCTATGGTGAGGATAAAGAAGGTGTTCGGAGGAGGCCATGGGGAAGTAGCCCAGGGAGTTGTAGCTGTCATGCAGCTGTTACAGGAGGTACTATAGACACCTGCAGTCCACAGGGCCCTGGGCTGGAACCCAGAGTAGAGGGTGGGCCCAAGTTCCCCCCAAACCTCCCAACTCCTGATCAGAGAAGTTGACCCAGACTGTGGGGAACATCACTGAGGTGAGCAAATCTGCCAATAAGCACAGGACCCACCAAGGTAGAGGAGGAACTTTGTCACAATGTATAATGCCCTCTAGTACACTGATAAGCTCACTGAGACAAGGCTACTGTATGTATGGTTTTGAAGCTGCACTAAAAGCTATTACTTATTCATACATATCCTGATATCTTTATTCTCCCCCTAAAATATATTGACTCCAAAAGTATATTCCATATCTTGTGTAATTCCCATTAAATTGTTATTGAGAACAAAAGTATTATTTTTCCTTAATATGGCCATTAAAATCATCTGGAAAACATTTATTCTTTCTCTCACTGAGTTAGTCTTCTGCCTGTTTCTTTCTGCTGGATGTGGCCAATGAAGGCATTAGTTTATGTCTTTGGTACAAGACATTTGTGTAAAATATAGATTATAATGTGTAGAATGTGAAGGTCACTGAAGTGTCACAATGTACTGAACTGGGTCTGGAATCAATAAGGTGTACATCAAACTCAATTTTATTTAATTTTCATTACTACGTACAGTAAAGCTCTACATTATTTTACATGAGTGGAAATGAAAGATGAAAGCTCATCTATACTCTAGAAACAATATTTTAACAGCCTACAGGTAGAGCTAAATAGGATTGCTAAGCACATCACAGCATTATCACTAATATTTTTTTTCATTTTGTAATCAACAGACTTTGTAGGCAAAGCAGAAAAGACACGAACATGTTACAAAGCCAAAGAAAGAAAAACAAAGCATTATGCGGTCATTTACTAGCATGGCTTCTTTCGCCTTCCACCCATAAGTTCTCCAGCAAATTGGTTTGTGAAACTTTGACATAAAAGAGAAAAGTAAAAGAAAGTTAATGAGATGTGTTTTATTGCCTTAAATCCAAAGCTATATGTCTTCAGATTAAAGCAACACAGAATACTGTAAAAGCAGCAGAGAATCCTGTGGCACCTTATAGACTAACAGATGTTTTGGAGCGTGAGCTTTCGTGGGTGAATACCCACTTCGTCAGACGCAGGTAGTGGAAATTTCCAGGGGTAGGTATAAACGTCTGTTAGTCTATAAGGTGCCACAGGATTCTCTGCTGCTTTTACAGATCCAGACTAACATGGCTACCCCTCTGATACTTGACAGAATACTGTGTATTCTGCAATAAAGCAATGTTTAAAAAGGCATAATTACAGTCATATTTTAAATCACTTTTCTCTCACTCTCTTCTGTTTAGGCACCTTGCATGAAAAATAGATAGTACAAATGTAGGCAAATGATTGCTTGTAATAGAAAGGTGATGAGTTGTGATTACTTCTCCTCTTGGCTAAGAATTGCACACATCTTATTATTTTTGTTACTGTGTATATCTCACCCACCTACCCAACCCTCTTGTTTGCCTCATCCATGCATTATATTTTGTCTTTTAGATTGTAAACTCTTTGACTGTCATTTACTGTGTTTGTACAGCATGTAACAAAACGGGGCACTGAATTGGTTGTCCTACAGGCACTACTGCAATAGAGAACTGATAGTTAGAAAAGATAGGGCTATGTCCCACTCTGCCTTCTACTGGATGGAATCAGAACTGCTCAGCTGTATGTTATAGGCCCTATAGTGCTAACAGCCATTAGGGATTGTTTTTGAGCCGGGTAGCTCAGTGGTTTGAGCATTGGCCTGCTAAACCCAGGGTTGTGAGTTCAATCCTTGAGGGGGCCACTTAGGGATCTGGGGTAAAATCAGTACTTGGTCCTGCTAGTGAAGGCAGGGGGTTGGACTCAATGACCTTTCAAGGTCCCTTCCAGTTCTAGGAGATAGGTATATCTTCAATTATTATTATATTATAGCTCAAGTGTTGGGGGTCTCATTTTTCAAGCAAGAGTGTCTGAGTTCTCTGCGCTGGTGCAGTGAAGTTCTGAGTGGCCATGGTGTATAGCAGTCATGGGCAACCTGTGGCCTGTCAGAGTAATCCGCTGGCGGGCTGCCAGACAGTTTGTTTACATTTGCATGGCTGTCCACAGCTCCCAGTGGCTGCAATTTGTGGTTCCCGGCCAATGGTAGGTATGTGTGCAACCCCCATGAATTAGAGTCTCTCTAGACCTGGCCAATGGGAGCTGGGGAAGCAGTGGCCAGCACGTCCCTGTGGCTCACGCTGCTTCCCACAGCTCCATTGGCCGGGAATGGTGAACCGCAGCCATTGGAAGCTGTGGGTAGCTGTGCAAATATAAACAAACTGTCTGGTGGCCCACCAGCAGATCACCCTGATGGACTAAGTGTGGCCTGTGGGCTGCAGGTTGCCCATTGCTGGTGTACAGTCTGGTGATAACTGTAAACAATCAGCCGAGGTACAGCTATGTTGAAATAGTTATGAAAGACCAGGTGATGGGTCAGGATCCCATCCCATTCCTGCCCTCAGGCAGCTCCAATTAGGCACACCTGCAGAGCAAGGTCCACCTGGACTAGTGACCTTCATAAGGTGAAAGTGGCCACAGTGAAGCGGGTAGTTTGCCCAGCAGCAGAAGTGCTGCTAGTGGACTACCGTAGCAATGGAAGCCTAGCCCAAGGCAGTGGCTAGCCTTTCCTTCCTCCTCTGCCCCTTTGGTTGGGGGCAGACTTACACTATGAACGTGATATGGACAAGGAGCCCTGGAGGGCTGCTTCCTGCCAGCGACCTGTGGCAGGGCCTGGGGAGTGCCTCCCAGGACTACAGTCAAGTGAATTGTAGTTGGACTCTGAAAAGACTTCTGGGGTGAGTTGAACTTGTGCTGGGAACTGTGAGATTGCATAAGAGTGGGTGCTCCCATAGGGAACTCCGGGGCATGAGGCTCAAAAAGTCTATGGCTAAGCCCAGCTGGGGGCTGGATGACTACAGACCCACACTAGCAACTAAAAATTAGGACATTGGTGATCTCACTTCTCTGGGAATGGGAATGGGCCCTAACTTCTGTGTTAAGTTATGCGGTTTAGGGTCTGTCATTCTCTTTCCAAAATGATTACTAATAAGTTTACTGTGTTATGCTCTCTTTTTCTTTATATGCAATAGTCATTTTTATCAGATCATCTGGAGAAAATGCTCTGTACACAACCTTTTGTGGAAAACATTCTGAAAAGAAATCAGGTGGGTTGATGTGATGTTATGGGTCAATAGCAAACCACTAAAAGCTTTTTTTTTTTTTTTTTTTTTTTTAAAGCTGAATTTAGGCTTTTAATTTTGAAACAAAATGGAAGGTATGTGTGCAACCCACATGAACTGGAGTCTCTCCAGACTCATCAAACTCAGTGGGAGAAGCCTTTTCAAACCTATGAAGCAATGACGTTTTAGTGGTCAGTGAAATGTTTGATTACTTTTTCCATAGCTTAAAAAAATTGGAACTTTCTTCTGCAATCTCTTTCCTAGTGATGAGAGGGAATGTATAACCTCACCATGCATCTGCTATCAGAAACATCTCCTGGACACCATGCTGGGCTTTGGAAAAATGGATGTCAAGGTCTGTAAGCCCCTAGAAGTTATAGACTCATTCAGCTGGGAGAAAGTCTAGAAGATGAGTGCAGAGACATGGCAAAAAGTATAAGGAATCAAGAAGTGTTTAGGCTAAGATGTGGCTCTAAACCACAGCATGTGTTGGAGTGGGGTGCAATGGTGTGGCACTAGAGCTGTTGCTCCTGGGACTACAGGGGCTGCCCTCTGGAACGTCAGTTCTCTCTGCCACTTGCTGAGGCAGTGCAGCATACATTGCCTTCAGGCTGTGCCAGTCCTGTGGACTGGTTTGGAAGGGGTAGGAACATAGCTCCACTCTACACTTCCAGAGCGCAGCACCGCTGGAGGGGCTAACAGGGACCTTTGCCTCTGCTCCTCAACCTGATTGTGATTAGCCTTTACACAAGGATACAGAGGGAGAGAAATCTTTTGCAACTCTAGTTCCCCCTTCAAAATCTCTCTCTCTCTCTCACACACACACACTCACAGAGGGCTGGGCACAATCTAGCACTCAATATTTTAAATGAAAGGAACCACATGATAACATTACAGCCATGTTGCACTGTAGCTTCCTTCAAAACCACTGCATTTTTTCTTGATGTAGGAGAAATCTGCCACCTTTTTTGGGGGTGGGCAGATGAACAAGTTTTGGTCTCAGCCGTCCCTCTACAACCCCACTGACAGGGTGACTGAGAACAGAGTCTGTTACAAGATATTTGGATTCCTCCCAGTGTGTCAGTATATGGATAGTAGGTGAATAATGTAGAGGGGATCTTGAAACATATGCACTCAAAAGAGAATTTTAACATCATGGAAAATCTAGTGTGGGTAGCTGGCCCTTCAGTGTTTGGCATAGCCTCTTACCACAAAGCTTATTTTGTGAAATAAAAGTACTGTGTAGTTTGTACTTCAATGGTAGTAAATAAAATTTGAACTTCAATGGTAATAAATAAAAAATTATCCTTGGCATATAGGATGCGTATGGTCCGATAACAACAGAAAAACTCACATACATTATGTGATAGTTATTTATTAGACGTATGGTAATAGCATCTGGTCATGGACCAGGACCGTTTTGTGCTAGGTGCTATATGAACAGAACAAAAAGACAGTCCCTGCCCCAAAGAATTTACTATCTAACATTCATGAGGACTTTCAGAGGCCCTTGGTAATACAGCTGAGAGTTGTGTCAAGACCTCTGGAATTCCTACTGTAATGTATAAGAATTGGGTAGTATCCCTTTAAATAGCCTGTGAATTCTTGCTTGTCCCACTGTCTTCTGTGTTTCCAAAGCCACCAAATTCCTGTGAGAACAGCAGTGTGTATATATAGTCAGGTCTTGTGTATGGTATATAGTTAGTAAGCATGGTTATTTGGACCCCATTGTGCCTGTGTAGTTCATTCGTATTATGTTTTTGTGTAAAGAGCAAAAGATACAACATCTTCCCAGAGAGCAGTGCAACGGAACCGCTTTAGAACAGTGCTAGTGTGGCTGTAGAGAGGTATAACGCTTCTTAAACTGAACCAGCATAGCCAATGTAAAAACATTAAACCATTTAAACCTTGACTAGTTAAACTGTGAATGTTCAATTGTCTAGGGTAGACCTGCCTTAAAGAACAAGATGTTTAGGGTACGTCCACACTGGCAGAGTTACAGTGCCAGCAATTACAGCGTGGCTCAGAGGGCACTGAAGGGAAACCGCTGTTGTGCGTTCACACTGTCAGCTGCCTATGCAATAGCGTGTCCACACTTGTGGCACTTGCAGCGGTATTGGGAGCGGTGCACTCTGGGCAGCTATCTCACAGAGCATCTCTTCCTCTTCTGCAGCTAAGAGTTGGAAGACAGAGGAGATCATGGAGCATCCTGGGTCCTGTCCCAATGCCCCGTGATGCATTGCTTTGCATCCCAGCAATCCCTGTGATTCCATCCACATTTGGCACCATATTTCAATGGTTTGTACTGCACGCTCTGCCTCTTTGGTCTGCAGGAATGGATCCCAAACTGTTCACCAGTATGCTGCTTGCTCTGATTAACATGTCACAAGTGGCAGTGGAGTTATTCCTAAACTACAAAGGCAAGAGATTGTGACATTGATCTCACCACATGTGGTAGCTATGACACGAGATTGCTTGTGGCATTCATGAAGGTGCTGACCACAGTGGGAAGCTGCTTTTGGGCTTAGGAAACAAGCACTGCGTGGCAGGATCATATCGTCATGCATATCTGGGATGATGAGCAGTGGCTGCAGAACTTTCGATGAGGAAAGCCACATTCTTGGGACTATGTGATGAGCTCGCCCCAGTCCTGCGGCACAAGGACACGAGAATGAGAGCTACCTGGTCGTTGGAGAAGCGTGTGCTAATTGCACTGTGGAAGCTGGCTGCTCCAGACTGCTACCGATCAGTTGCTAACCAATTCAGAGTGGGAAAGTCGACCGTTGGACTCGTGTTAATGGAAGTGTGCGAGGGTGATGCACAGGTAGGAAGAGGCAGGCCAGGGATGGGGCCAGGGATGGGGGGATCGAACACTCACTGGGGGAATTCAGCACCTATGCTCGTAATGCTAGGAGGTGATTGTGATTAGTGCCGATGATGCAATATGAAGGTTTAAGTTAATAGAGTAAAGATTGCTTTCAAACCAACACAATTATTTTATTGAAGAACAACAATCATCAATTCCTGTTTTTCTGCTGCAGAGTGCATCATAACGTCACACAGAAAGTCCTCCTTAGTTCTTCATGGCCGCTTTCTAATTCTGCATAGCCATTCAGCTGGCAATAACAAAGAGGGAGGCTGGGCTCCCAAGGTCATCTCTGTGAAGCCAAAATGCAGCATTTTACAGAAGCAGTATTGTTTGCAACACAGAGAACACCAATTCACTGATTTAAAACACAGCCACTATTCACATACTTGTCACTAACTGGCTGCCCCAGGCAAGCACACATGAGCCACAAGACCCCCAAAGCGGACAGTAGCCACAGGGGCAGTGGAATTCCTTCTGTACACTGGACGTGTGGCGCTTGGGGAGAGCCAGCACTGTAGGGGGGCCTGATAATCATTCCTGTCCCCACATTTTCCACAGGCTGTTCATTATAGAAGATATTTTGCTGCTGAGGGTGAGCAGGGAATCAAGGAAAGGTCTTCTCCAAGACTTCGGCTACATTCTGGCCCTTATGTGGCTCGCTTGTGTGCAGCTATGACCCATCCCCGCCAGTGATAACAGAGTGGTGCAGAAAGTTACTGTCAATGGTGAAAGAAACACAGCAGCTCTGCCAAAGAATCTGTGGCAGTGGATTGCCCAGTATCTCCATGAGAGTTTCCTGGAGATCTCTGAGGCAGATTCCCATGAAGTGAGAGAGTCAATCAACACCTTGTTCCGCTGTTCAGACTAGGCATGTGGTGGTACGCACATCATACAGACAGAAGTCTGCTTTCTGCAACCCTCCTGCCCCCAAGAACTTGCTTCAGCGATTCCCAAAATCAAAGCCACTTACCAGGGGCCTCCTCTCCTGTTTGCACTTCGCCAACATCTGACAGCTGTGACTGGCTAGCCTCCTCCAGGGTAGAAAAGAGCTCCTGGCTGCATGCATCTCTGACCTCTGAGTCATCCTCTGCCTCTGGGTCCCCCTCCACATCCTAATCCTAGATTTCCTCCTCCTGGCTTGGCCCACTCTCAGCTGGCATGTGAGCCACTGAAGTATCCGCAGTAGCCTTTGCAGTGGAGGTGGGGTTGCCACTGAGTATTGTGTCCAGCTCTTTGTAGAACTGGGACCTCATGGGCGCAGCACTGGGGCAGCGGTTTGCCTCCCACGCCTTGTGGTAGATGTTCCGCAGCTCCTTTGCTTTGACCCTGCACTGTATGCCGGTCATGGCCCCTTTCTGTCATGCATCATGAAATCTGTCCGTAGGTATCATAATTCCTATGGCTGGAGCGCAACTGGGACTGGACAGTCTCCTCTCCCCAAATGCTGATGAGATCCAGAAGGTCGGCATTGCTCCAAGTGGGGGATCGCCTGTGCTTAGAGCAGGCATGAACACCTGTAAAGATGTGTTGAGATCACTGCATGCATTATCGAGCAAACAGGAACAGGACTTTCAAAATTCTCAAGGAATTTAAGGGGTGGGGATGATGGTTGGTCACCTGAGGGCAGGGCAGTAGTGTTCAAAAGAACGACCAGAGAGGCAAGAACAGGCATTGTGGGACACCTCCCAGAGGCTAATTGCAGCACTGTCATCGACCAGGATGTCTACACTGGCACCACGGTACAGTAGCCCCAGCACAGGAAGCTGTACGCCTCTCATTGGGATGGGTTTTTTTACAGCGCTGCAACCACACAGTGTCTGTGCACCAAGTGGTTTGGCAGTATGTACACCTCAGGAGTTACAGCACAGAAAGCTGTTTTACTGTGCAGAAACTTGCCAGTGTATACAAGGCCTTAAGGGAAAATAGGAAGACTTCTCGGTCCCCCTCAATTACTTATTTAGTGCAATCTTCACAAAGGTGAATACAAAACAGATGCCAGAAACAAAGATACCTATCAATTTTCTATAGTGGAGGAAAAGGAAATCAGAGTTGAACCAGACAAGGTGAATAGGAATTTAAAATGTCTGAAGACTGCCAAAAATTCAGGACCACACACGTTTATAGAAGGCTTCATATCTGATGAAGTTTCAGCTGTAGGTCTTCTATCTTTTTTGCCACTCAGAAATCTGAATGAAGACAAATGGTGACTCCCCTTCACAATGTGGAAGTAGAGAAAGAACTGACAACAACCCCCCCCACCCCCAAACTCGCTAACCCACTAGAATACAGTATTTTGAAAATTGCTTCGAAGGCACGTTTGGATGGTTCTGATGGGCAGAGAGGTACTAATGTAATGCCTACCCTATCTTTAATTAGAAGGACTATAGGAGGGGGCATGGGAGTTTAGTGCATTAGCCATTAACCTTGCCTTCAAATTTTGCTCAAGTCTGCATTTCTGCTTATAAAACATATGTATTAACTTATATATTAAACCTACATTATTACAGTGAATGCACTGGAATTAAAACTTTAGATTTCTGGTTAAAAACAGCAGCACAAGTGTCTCAGGTTAGGTAGCACAGTGGGGATATTTACAGGCCTTGCCTCTGTAAAGAGAGACATAGATCCACTTCCTGATCTGTAAAAGCAGCAAAGAGTCCTGTGGCACCTTATAGACTAACAGACGTTTAGGAACATGTGCTTTCGTGGGTGAATACCCACTTCGTCAGATGCATGTAGTGGAAATTTCCAGGGGCAGGTAGGTAGGTCCCTACTACCACCATAACTCAAACCAATGAACTGGTATACGCTACAGCCTCTGTAATCCTGGAGATGCTTGGCTACACGATCAAGAAGAACAACAGTATGTACCCACCCT